>NW_027268473.1:0-36074 GCF_963676685.1 Mytilus edulis | reverse complement strand
TACCCGATGTTGTACATATTCAACTTCGGGAGGGGTGATATTGATTTCAAAAGTAGAAGGAAAAGATCACATCGCCATTATTACCAACGAGAGACCACGCATCTTCAAGATGCCTGGTTAAAGTTGATGTATTTCCTTCATGAAAAGGAGGGGGGTGGGTAATTTACTTCTCGTTCCAGTGTATCACCATTGAAGCAGTACTTACGCAAACCTGCCTATTGAATTTATAATTCACTGAACACGCTAGTTACTATAGAGCATTGTAAATTCGTTTTGAACAGTGATAAGCAGGGGTTGGGATTCCAATGACTTAGGTTATAACTCATTTAATTATATAGTAATCATCAAGAACTGATTGGCCCTTATAATTGCCAGTGTTCCCTTTATCGTAGAGCAATGTCGAAAATTATCTTAGGGTGTCTTACAAGAAGCGGGTATCGCATAGCAATGCATTATGGAGTTGAATGGGGTCCGTGTTGATCAAGTATCGTGGTTTTATATGTTACACTGTCATTGCTATATTTTATTTTGTTGTCAACGGGTCAGGACATTGTTTCTCTGTTTCTCTTTTTCTTGACAAAGCTTTGCCGGTTTTATAATCATTACTATACTAGTAAAACCCCGTCGCATTTATTGTGCGCCTGAACCACAGGCACTTATCTCAGAAAAAAATTCCTATAGTATACCTTAATATATATAGGGAAACAAATTCTGAGACAAGTGCCTGTGGCCTGAACCAAGTCCTGAAAATGTTGGTAATTTGAACGGCCTTCACAGAGTAGAAACTTAGTTAATGATGTGATGTTTTGACATCAGTCTTCGTCTTCATATTTGATTCCCTTTTAGTCGATCAGAGATCGCTGTTGGGGTTTTTTTTTTGGGGGGGGGGGGGGGGGGGGGGGGGTGAGGTTCTCTCAATTTTTTTCCGTTAAGTTAATCCTCTTCTTTATTTTTAAGTTTAAAAAAAAATCCATGTCATTTGGACTTTGGTAGAAGATGTATCATTGCCAATCAAAGAAATGTCAACTAATAAATCCAATAGTGATCAATAGCATTTTTTTCAATTTTTAATAATGAGACGACCCCTCACATCTTAACTGTCGAAGTCGTGCTCAACTGTGGGTGTAGACAATTGTTGAAAAGGTCTACTAGTACCAATTATTAAGAATTAACCCCAAGATTAAAACAACCGTTAACTGGGAATGTGTTTATAACTCGCATCAAAAGTCCTTCACCGAAGTTGAGGACGTAATTTATTTAAAACAAATGTATATTAGTATTTATCAATACACCTTCTTATGTATCCAGGACAGAATCAATTAACCACCTTATTGAGTATATGATAATTGTATATCATGTTTTATGTAACTCCGTTGTATTTTTTCCCTGTATTTGTGTTTCTTTATTTTTATTAATTTTCGATACAGATTCACACAGATCGACACGTTTTTAAATTTTCAGTTTTAAATGTGTTATATATGTTTCCCGTATAAGTTCACGTGGGAAGTATCAGTAGACATATTTAATTACCGACCAATTGTACTGCAAACAATGCTTGAAATGTTTAAATACTTCAGAATGACGACGTAGAAATGTATATATGCTCATGCGCAAAACATTTAGATAAAGACACGCTTCTAATTCATATTACATTTAGTAACAAGGACACATTATATAGTATTTCAAACATGGGTAGTCATTGAACAGTTCCCTTCGTTGTTATATACAGATCCATAGTTGAATCAGATATCAGATGCCTTGAAGTAAGTAATCTCATTTGTTTCTTCAACTAGAACTCTTTTTTAAATGTTCATAGTTAGAACTAGCATAGTGTCTTGGTTGGAGCGTGTGTTTTTATCTTCTTTTGTTTTTAGTGTAAAGTTGTTTTTTTTTTGTGTAAAACATAAATATATAATCTTGGCATTTCAAAAGCTCATGTTTTTTTTATCTGACTGTTTATGACGTCTTTACACTAAATCCATGGGATGTTGGATGTATACGGATTGTTAAAAAGTAAAATCACAAAAAACTGACCTCAGAGGAAAATCAAATCGGTTTGTCCCTAATCACATTGCAAAACCGAATGACAAAAGACATAAAAAACGAATGGACAAGATCTGCCATACTCCTAACTTGGTACACGGGCATTTTCAAATGTAGAAGTTGGAGGATTTAACTGGTTTTATAGCGCTAAACCTTTTACTTTGTACGACAGTCCAAAAAAAGTCCGTTATATTTACAATGATGCCTGAACTAAACAGACATAAAAAATAAAAGTGTCAAGATTTGGGTACAACAGTCATCATCGTGTTAATTTAGTCTCAGATGTTTTTTTTTTTGTTAGTTGTCAGTTAACTGCGAGTACTTTTAGATATGTTCCTAGTGTCTTTTTGTTGTTGGTATAATCAACTTCCCGGCCACGTCCACTTGTGTTTTAGTCCATCTGATGAGTTTAGGCTTTTTCAACTGATGTTTATTGTTCGTTATTATGTTGTACTGTTATACCACTGTCCCAGGTTGGGAGAGGATTAGGATTCCGCTAACATGTTCAAACCCGCTACATTATGTATGTTTGTGCTTGTCGCAAGTCAGGTTGTCGTTTGTTTATGTGTTACTTTTTTGTTTTTCGTTCTTGTTTTGTACAAAAAGGTCGTTATTTTTCTGGTTTGAATTGATTTACTTTGTCATTTCGGAGCCTTATTTAACTGACTATGCGGTATTGGCTTTGCTTATTGTTGAAGGCCGTACGGTGACCTATGGTTGTTAATTTCTGTGTCATTTTGGTCTATTGTGGAGAGTTTTCTCATTGGCAGTCATACCAATGTATTATCAGTATTTAGTTCTAATATAATCTTAAAGCAATTATCAGTATTTAGTTCTAATATAATCTTAAAGCAATCCTAATAATAGCTCACTTTTAAATTATAGTTTTTCATGTGTGACGTCATGCTGTTTCTAAATTTCATAAATTCAAATGTGGCATAACGTTTGCCTTTTCGCCATCGTATGTGACGTCATTTTTTTTAATTGCTGTATTGAACTTGGCATCATGTATTCGGGTTTAGTTTTCTGTAATAAGTTAATACTTCAGTTTCATTATGAATATATCTTTCACATTCATTTGTTAAAGTTTACTGTTTGCAATAGTATGAATCGTTTTTTATAATAGTGTTCTTATCCCGGGCATAAAAACAATGCTGTATTTGGCAAAACCTTTTCAACTTTTTTGATCTTCAGTGCTGTACATCTTTGTACTTTTTCACTTTCGATCTTGTATATCTGGGCGTTATGTATTCGGGTTAAGTTTTCTGTAATTAGTTTTCTGTAATTAGTTAATACTTCAGTTTCATTATGTATATCTCTTTCATATTCATTTGTTAAAATTTACTGTTTGCAATAGCATGAATTGTTCTATATAATAAGAATGTTCTTATCCTGGGCATACAAACAATGCCGTATTTGGCAAAACCTTTTCAACTTTTGATCTTCAGTGCTGTACAACTTTGTACTTTTTTCACTTTCGATCTTTTATATCTGGGCGTCACTGGTGAGTCTTGTGTGGACAAGACGCGAGTTTTTGGCGTATTGAATTTTAAACCTGATGCTTTTTGTTATCTATTATTCATGCTTTTCTTTGTCTAATATGTTCTCCTTTTTATTTGTATTGTAGTACTGTAATATTATGTTGTCATTTCAATGTTATATTTAACTGTGCCATTAAAGTGCGAGGTTTGGCATGCCATAAAACCACGTTCAACCCACCACTTTTATTCCCCTTTAAAAGTGTCCTGTACCAAGTCAGGAAGATGGACATTGTTATAATATTGTTTGTTTCTGTGTGTGTTGCATTTTACGTTGAGTCGTTTGTGTTTTCTCTTATTTTTGAGATATTGAGATAAGACGTGGCACGGTACTTGTCTATCCCAAATTCATGTATTTGGTTTTGATGTTATATTTGTTATTCTCGTGGTGTTTTGTCTGTTGCTTGGTCTGTTTCTGTGTGTGTTGCGTTTCGGTGTTGTGTCGTTGTTCTCTTATATTTAATGCGTTTCCCTCGGTTTTAGTTTGTTACCCCGATTTTGTTTTTTGTCCATGGATTTATGAGTTTTGAACAGCGGTATACTACTGTTGCCTTTATATACCACATCTTCTTTTTTCTATATACAAGATTATATTATGTTACTAATTTAGTATTTGTAATGACTCTCTGTTCATACCCCATTAAGACCGGACATCGACATGGACTTGTATGTGGACAAGTAACTGTACATAGCCGAACGGACGCTCTCTTATGTGTTTGTGTATTGTTTGTGCTTGACGGAGGGATCTAAGTGTCCATATCTTCATTCACCAGTCCCCCTTGAATGCATACAGTTTTAAGACGGTTTGTTATAAATTTTGCCAAAATTGTCTACCGAGCTGATGATTACCGACAAAAATAAGACATTAATTTGACTACTAAGATGGAGATCGTGTTGGCTTAGTAAGACATACAAGACCATGTCCACGTCCGGTCAAACTTGTTCTTGGTCCGGCGTTGGCCTGTGACAAAGCAAATTTTCTTTCTATCCAATATTCATTAACTTCCTAAAACCTACCGGTTGTGTGTATTGTTAATTTATTTTTGTCCTGAACATGATGACAAATTTTTCACTGGACCTTAGGAAACCAACATTTAGTCATTTAAAAATTTCTTTAGTGGAACCTTAAATGGTGTTGTTATTTTTATTTCTTCTTTGTAAATTAACTCTTCAACTGTTTCGGTTATGTTACATTCCCGAAATTCACATTTTTCACATTAAGAAGTTCCGGATAAAAATGAGACCAGAAAAACGCTTTGGACAACAACTATTTATAAAGTAATAATTTCATTTTGATTAGATATTTTATTAATTTTAAGTTGTATAGTCAATTATGAAGAAGACTAGGGCGGATTAAGTTTCATTTTTCTAGTTTCGTTTGTTAATTTTAATACCTATTGTGACATCGGACTCTGACTTCGTTTAAACTGATAATACTGTGGGTATTGTTGTGTGTGTGTGTTTTTTTTATATTCTACATTGACTAAAGGTTTAAAACATGTTAAACCCAGCCGCATTTGTTTGCTCCTGACATGAGTCATGAGCCTGTGTCCGTTGTTAGTCTTGTAGGATTTTTGATTAAAGTTCTATTATATGTTTTTAAGTTCAGTTTGACTGTTTTTACCATTTTTACTGAACAAGTACACATTTTTATTTAGGGGCCAGCAAAAGCCCGGCTGCGGTACCGGAATTTTCTCGCTGTGTTGAAGACTCATGGGTTTTCTTTCGTTATGTTCTGCTCAGAAGTCGAAGTGTTGTTTCTTTGACATTTTCCCTATTTCCTCATTCTCTACACCGTATATGACTTATTATTATTGGTAGAATGTAAATATATCTAGTAAACACACTGACATATGTTATGTTTCTCAATAATTTATCAATTTGAACTATATCTGTATAATTTGAGGTATAACATGTGTACTTAAATCTTTAGTGCGTGACTGTACCCCTTTCTTTGTAGAAACAGATACACCGTATTGTCACACGGACTAAACAATAGCTAAACCGATAAGCTAATTTCATTATAAATCATTGTGTTGTGTTGAAATCACTGGCAATTTGATAATAATTTATGTCAGACGCATAAACCAAAATATTCGACATTTGATGGGACCTTGTAAACAGTTTATACAGTCATATACTCAGATCATATTCGTAGATATATATCATAACATTTTGGTCTAGCGTGTCATGTTTATCATGGAGTTATTGTGATCTAGCTTTTCATATTTGTCATGGAGTTATTGTGGTATAGCTTATCATGGGTTTCATGGAGTTAATATGGTGACAGGTTATCACAGCTAAGTGCGTGTCATGTTTGTCATGGAGTTATTGTGGTCTTACATGCCAAGTTTGTCAAGGAGTTAGTGTGGTCTAGCGTGTTATGTTTATCATAGAGTAATTGTGGTCTAGCGGGTCATGTTTGTCATAGAGTTATAGTGGTGACTTTTCATCACAGCTAAGTGCTCAAATTTTCAGTTTTCTGTGTTGAATATTGATCGCCTTCATTTCGTTACACATGATTCAGTCGGATTTTTGTTTTTTAATTGTTCCATTGGTATACTCATGATACTAGTATTCCTACATTTTGCTCTTTTTTTTTTAAATTTGCTTTCCTTCGAATTTCGAAATTTGTTTTTGTTTTTTAAGTAATAACGACAAAAATTAGTTATGAACTCCCTCTTTCCCTGCACACCATGTTCATATGTATTCCTCTTTTATAAAATGTAGATTCTCACACCAACCCTTCCATTCTTTAAAAAAAAATCTATAATGCATTTAATTTCGAATATACAAATAGTGTAAACGGTTACTTTAATATTATATCATTGGACATCAGACATATATTTTGTACAAAAGGATCACTGCATGAATAATTTCGTATATGAGTTAACTGCACAGGCCAACACATCAGTGTAAACAACTGTTTCGTAAAGCAACTCTTTTACAAATATGTTTGTTTTAATGTTGATTCTAGTATGAAGCTTTATATGTTCTAGTACACAATGATTTGTCCTTACACGCTAACGGTTTTTTTTTACTTTTTGTATGAATATGTTGTTGCTATACAATTATATAAGACATAATAGTGTCTTATGAAAAAGTGTCCACATGGACACTTTTCATTGAAATTTGGTATTTAATAATGTCCATTGTCATGGAATGGTGTCCTTCAAAAGGACAGATTTTTACTGCTAACAATAGGAAATAGTGTCCACTCACAGGAAAAATTTTCATAGTAGTTGTTATATGATTTCTTTTGTGGACAAACTCTTTTTTCTTTGCCTTCGGCGAAGAACAATCTATTTTATCGGCGACAAGTCATAGATAGGAAGATAAGGGTGGCATGAGTGCTAATGAGACAATTTTTATGTCAAACTAACACTTTATTTAAGTTCGTAATTAAAGTTAAAATGCGTCCAGTAATAACAAAGCCATGGATATCATTTAATACTTTAATCATATCAAAAAATGCCCTGGCGGACACAATGTCCTGTGAAAAAAATGTCCACCTGGACAATATTATGGTAGGGAATCCGGTGGACATTTTTTCATGGAGGACATTATCAAATTCTACAATTACACGACTTAAAATGTTCTCATACATATCATTGTATACTTAGTAACAGACAATAGAAAATCTATCCAATTGTATCTCCTCATAAACATTATGTTTTTTAAAGTTTTAATTCAAAACACATTTTGGAGATTGAGATAGATGATCCCTGACTATTAAAATAATCTTTAAATCAGTTGTCTTTGTTTCGGTGAGTGTCATATTTTCAAAGATTGGTGAGGCGTTTAAAGACTGTTTAGAAAAAAGAATAATACAATTGTCGTGATCACAGTAGGTCATGTTTAAGAATATCAGGTCAAATTATGTCTGTGTCACAATAAACAAAATTAAAGGAAGGCTTGTTGTGCATTTGTTTTTTAATTTATTCATTCCTAATAATAACATCAAGTATTTTATTTTCAAAACATTCTAAACACCATCTTAAAATTTATTGTGTAAACTTATTCTGAAATTATGTTCTCAACTCTCACAGGCAACGTTGCCCTTAGGCAGATTAGGCTCTTAAATTGGGTCCTTTTGAGTCATCAAGCTCCTTACTGTTTCGGTTTCTTATACATTTTTGTCTTTAAAATATTCAGCTTTGAAAGTTCCTGGTCAATGTAAACCCAAAGATGACAGTTTGGAGGTATGAAACTTATAATTGTTGTTTTCATTTTTGAATTAAAATTGATTTGAGAACATTGTTATTTAATTATTAATTACCACTCTCCGGTGCAGATAATGATCCGTACCATTATATAAGTAAATGGTTGATGAATTACAAGTATACACAAATATTCACAGGACATAAAGTATTACGCGGAAGAATTTTGTGTTCGTTCTTAACGAAAAATCAGAAGTAACTTGTAACATAAACCAAACACGGATTGCAATTCCATCTATTTTCTACTCCACAACGAATCAAATAGTACACTTTAGCAGTATAACCAAATGTTTAGGTCCCTACTATTGATTGGTTATACCAAAACATTCTGTTAAATGTCGTATCATCTTAGTTTAAAAAAAATAATATCATTGCAAAACTATAGAATTTTCAAATAAATAATCAAGTTAAAAAAAACTGAAATGTTAGCTTTGTTCCATATATGAATAGTTGATTGATTAATAACAAACTCATTAGAGCTTAAGTTTAACATGTTTAAAATGTTTGTCAAATATGACGAATCCAAATAAAGTTTGACTTGCTCACTTTGAACCGCGATGGTACTCCAAACCGCAAAGGTAACGCTGAAGTGTGATAGTTTAACACTGAAGTGTGGTTTATCACGCTGAAGTGCGATGGTAGCATTGTGATGCTATATCTTGCAGGTCAGATCAAAGATTTTGAAAAAGCGGCCCCGGCGTGCCCAAATTTGATAAAGTTTGGAGCGGAACAGGTAAAAAAGGTCTGCATTAACCACAAATGAAGCTCCAAAAAGGGCCGGGAACGGCACAAACCCCGGCCCCTCCTCCTACATCCCTCTTTGTTGGTATAGCTACGCCGAAGTGCGCTGGTGAAAACGATATATTACAATGATAAACTTTATTTTCTATTTTTGTTTGTTCACATAGCGTAATAAGAGTCACTAATATGATAATATAAGTCAATACACTATACTTAGTGTGGACATTTACATCTAGGCAGACGCGTAGCTACGTTAACGTCAAGACGCACGGGCGTGGCATTTGAATTTTAGTTAACAAACATTTTAATTTAAATAAAATATGAAAAAAAAACTATTTTATTTTTAATTATCCGTAAATTTTACACTTTCCTGAAATTTTACGGAAGTTTGACAATGGCTTTTCTATAATCAATAGAGCCTACAGGCCATAATAATGACCATATATTTTTATGTTCCCATATTTTACTGATGAAAGGAATTGGTTTAGTCTGTTGTTTACGTTTGTTACACATCAATTACTTTCATGTTTGTTAAACCTTCATCGAATTGTATGAAACTTTGGCAGAAGCTTCTTTATGATTAATGTCTCAAGCAAAATTTTTAAGTCATTCTTTTTTTCATTTTTCAGTATTATATTGAACATGCTAACAGACGAACTTATCCTTTTGCAATTAACAGACGCTCTTGGATTTTTTTTTAATGACGTAAACCTTTATAGATTGTCATGAAACTTAGGCATACGCTAATATTCAAGATCAAGAAAAACTATCTCTTGAATGGAAAGTCAGTGCCGCTTTATTTTCAAAAAAATCCTGTCTACTAGTTAAGGATGTACTTATGTGAGGTTTTGGAATTCGTGTTAAATGTTCGGACTCCTTGGTGTTTTTCCATACAATGCAAGTTAACATATTTTGCCGCATGACACCCATTTATTTTTTCATATAAGACTCAATAGCTCATGAGAGGTCATTTACCAAAATTTTAGAAGATTCTTGATTTTCTTTCTTTTGTTTTGAGACCCAAACACCAATGCAAAAATAAGGTAAAAGTCCAAGTCAGCTTTTTCCCGCCATATTTTAAATCCCAAATATCTCGAGAAGGAGGCCCACGTCCTATCGATATTTTTTGCTTATTTTTACCCTTAACGGATGCTCTACCAGCTTATAGTATCAGTTCTTAATTCTTGATTTATTAATTTTCACCTAACCTCACCTAAGTACATCCTTAAGTGGTAAATGGATTCACTTTTTTGTATTCAACATTACACTTTAATATACTGACAGAAGCAAGTACTGGCAAGACCTAGAGTTTCACAGAGGCAGATTTTTTTGGGGGTGGGGTATTTTGAACATGTTGATTTGTTTTAATGTCAGAATATTTATTTCCAAAATCTGCCAGCAATTGCTTTCCCATCCCCAGTTGGGAAACCGTAGATCTTAAGGTCATGTTGGTATTTTAAACAATATCGGACAATCCGTAATTGTGATATTTTATGACAAGTTGTTGACCAAAGACGTATTATTTAAAGTTTACATCCCATTTGAATTATTGCGCGGAAAGAACTCGCATGTGTTTTAATTCAATAAGTTATTTTCCCTTAGTACCACGAGAAGCCAGGTAAATTTCTTTTTGGTTAAATTCCTCTTCAAACTTCCTGATAATTTCTTTGGTCTGCAGAACACATTTATTGTGTGAACTTTAAAAGAAGAAGAGATTAGTTACAATCTGTTTTTCTCTGTGTCTTTGACATATCAAATGTTCAAATCTTTAAATATCAAAAACGTGATCAACACCACCATTAAATAACATTTTTAAGGTGTTTAAACATGCACAACTTGCCAGAAAGCTTTACATGTAGAATGTGGGCAGAATAGGGAATAAGAAATCAATGACGTATATCATGTAGCATATATCTAAGACGCAAATATACATTGGACAACTTTCGTTGCTGTGTACACTGCCACTGGTGCACTTTTTTAAAATGTAAATCCCTCCACTGTGAACACAAACATGCCATATGAATCTTTTAATAACAGAAACGGAGGAAAAAATACATTAATCCATAATTAAAATGCAGCATACAAGCTTTATTATTTTACACCATTTATGTGTATTGTATCAATGTTTGTCCAGTATCTTCCACCTTTAATAGGAGCACCACCGTGGGTTATTGTGTAGGATTAAATATTGTCCGCCATGAAATTTGTAACAATAAATTGTGTCCCAAGGATATAAAGTTGTTATAAAATATTGTCTGAACGATAGTTACCTATGAAATAACAGTCATGGGTCTAACTTAAATAAGTTATTAGAGAAAAAAAAACATACACAAAGACAAACAAAAATCTGCAGGACAAAGATTTACAAATAGGTCAACAAGTCTAAAATTCTGTCGACTCCTTATTACTCTTAAAAACAACAATGTTTACCCATTTTTTAAATTCAATTTGTTTATAAACAATATTTAATAGAGAGAAACTGAAATAAAGAAATAAAGTTCAACAGAACAAGATCTACAAATAAGATACAATGATTGTTTGTACAGGTCAGAGTTATCTTTCTTTGCACTTGTGTTTTGTAGTATTTTATGATTGTGTTTTGTAGGGTCTTTATATGAGACAAAGTTATTTTGATGATGTCACCTTAAACCTTTAATAAAGAGTCTACATATCTTTACAACCGAGTGGTTGTTATACTCATGCCTTTTTCCACCCGGTTTCATATCAACATTATTTGAGCCTCTAGTTACTATCACCATATCATTTTCATGTTTCAGTGACATCTTTTATTTTTTGCAGGAAAACTTGAACCATTGAGTAACAATGATATAGGTTTCTATTAAAAAGCCAATCTGAAATAATGGCTTCTCTTTCTGAAGAAGAGGAGAATTATGTCCGGTTAGCCTTGTTATTGAAAGGAGTGACACCTAGAGCAGTCCGTACTTATTTTGACAGAGAATTTCCACCTACCTCTCTACCCTCAACACTAAGTACAAGCCACAACACTCTTTTGGACTTAAAAGTAAAGAGAATCATAAATCAGGCTCAGTGGAATCTTTTGATTACAAAAAATGGTAGGTCTTTATTTGACTGCAGAAATTTTGTAAATTAAGATTTCATTAACATGTGGTTCACAATTTTTTGTTTCTGGTGATGGCTACTAAACAAAAAATATCTGATTTGTAAATGAACATCTTTCATTCTTTATCATTACTAATTTCTTTTTACATAGTTGTTGCTTAATTAAGTTCACTTCTGTATCGATGGCGTAGATGACTATAAAGGAACAACACTTGAGTGAGTGTGTTCTATGTTGAAACCATTAAAATGCAGGGGTTCAAATTAGCATTTGGTACTGGAAGGTCCAGGACCTTTGACACTCCAAACTTAAAGGTCCACAGCCTAAATTCCAGGTCCTACTTTTACTTGAAATATTTCACAACTCAGTAAGATACAAAATTAATGTGCTTTTGGTGTTAGGTTAATATTTTACATGTATCATTGTCATAATCACTGTAATAATAAATGTAATTGTCTTGTATATTATTAATTCCAATATTTTTTTTTGTATTGGGGAGGGTGTCAATGTTGGTTATTTTTGTCTTAACTATTGGTAATTAATTTCTTATTATGCCATTACCGGTATATTAAACAGTTTATATTCAAAGTTGTTTATATGCATCATATCTAGTTGCACTATTATAATATATATCAGTTCCTCTGTGAAAATAAATTAAGAAACTTCCATATTTTTCACGGCCCTTTTTTGTTAAATTGTATACAAGTTCTATTGATATTATTATTGTCTCTATGTAATAATAATCACAATGTATTTTAATTTATTGTAAGAAATAATGAGGTTCAGCGCAAGCTTCCAAGTAATTCCCAAGTGTCTCATATAATACATGTAATAAGTTACATGTCTGTAATAACTAAGCCTTGTTATAACAGCTAAGTTTCATCACTTCAAATCCTTGTCTCATTGATTTACCATGGTTGATTAAAAATGTTTTAATTTAGTTTGAAAACTAGTTATCAAGGCTATGTATTAAGTTACTGTGCAAAGTTTCAAGAATTCCCAAGTGCCCACCAACATTGAAAATACTTATGATTATTTACTAAATAACAAACATATGTTACTATACAGATGAAGAAATTTTAGAAACAAACAGTAGACAACTCATCAAATTATCTGTAATACATGTAACAACATGTATGTTATTTTCTCTAATAATTTATTTAAGTTATACCCTTGACTGTTGTAGTAAAACCTTCATATTACAGAATCAATGATGAATAAAACAGGCCAGACATTTCAGCGTATGCACTCTTGTTAAATGTAAACAGAAATGATAAATTGTTGTGTTAAATGAAAATAATCTGTTTTTGTTCGTGTTCTTAAAAATAAATCTCTAACATTCAAAAAGATCTGGAAGTGTTGTTTATGAAACAAATTTACGGAACGAAAACCTATGTTTTATTTGAAGCACTTCACAATAAATAGAAAAAAGAAGATGTGGTATGATTGCCAATGAGACAACTCTTCACAAGAGACCAAATGACAAAGAAATTAACGACTATAGGTCACGGTACAGCCTTCAACAATGAGCAAAGCCCATCCCGCATAGTCAGCTATAAACATGATTAAAGGCCCCGAAATGACAAATGTAAAACAACTCAAACGAGAAAACTAACGGCCTAATTTATGTACAAAAAAATGAACAAAAACAAATATGTAACACAGCAACAAACGACAACCACTGAAATACAGGCTCCTGACTTGGAACAGGCACGTACATACAGAATTGGGGGGGGGGGGGGGGGGTTAAACATGTTAGCAGGATCCCAACCCTACCCCTAACCTAGGACAGTGTAGCCTAGTCAATTTAGCCCTAAAATCACTCAACCTCCAACAAATTGCAACACAAGTTTTTTTTTTAGTGCAAATTATAATATAGACTTGTACTAACAACATACTAAAACTATATACATTGATATAATTTGCGGAAAAGGTTATTTTTGGGTGAAATATGTGGTTTTGTAGAGAAAAATGCTGAAAACTGGAAAAGAAGAAAGATTGTTATCTATGGTTACATTTTTAGACCTTAAGCTTGTTAAAGACAAGAAACCTTATATTAATAGACTATTATGTAGTCCTCTTGTTATTATTATTCATAAGGAAGTAATTTTGAGGTGAAATGAGTGATTTTTAGCGAAAAAACATTGAAAACTGGAAACGTAGAAAATCTCCGTAGTTAATGGTTAATATTTTGAAATTTGATCTATATAGAAAAAAGAACATACTATTTTATGTTTATTTTGTGAAGTCCTTCAGTTATCAATATTAATATTTGGGTAATTTTGGTTGAATATATGTTTTAAGACAGAAAACCCGAAAACTGGAAATGAAAAATCTCGGTTATTGATGGTTTAAATTTTGGAATTGGGATCTATAGTTTTAGTATGTTGTTAGTACAAGTCTATATTATAATTTGCACTAAAAAAAAAACTTGTGTTGCAATTTGTTGGAGGTTGAGTGATTTTAGGGCTAAATTGACTAGGCTACACTGTCCTAGGTTAGGGGTAGGGTTGGGATCCTGCTAACATGTTTAACCCCCCCCCCCCCAATTCTGTATGTACGTGCCTGTTCCAAGTCAGGAGCCTGTATTTCAGTGGTTGTCGTTTGTTGCTGTGTTACATATTTGTTTTTGTTCATTTTTTTGTACATAAATTAGGCCGTTAGTTTTCTCGTTTGAGTTGTTTTACATTTGTCATTTCGGGGCCTTTAATCATGTTTATAGCTGACTATGCGGGATGGGCTTTGCTCATTGTTGAAGGCTGTACCGTGACCTATAGTCGTTAATTTCTTTGTCATTTGGTCTCTTGTGAAGAGTTGTCTCATTGGCAATCATACCACATCTTCTTTTTTCTATTTATTGTGAAGTGCTTCAAATAAAACATAGGTTTTCGTTCCGTAAATTTGTTTCATAAACAACACTTCCAGATCTTTTTGAATGTTAGAGATTTATTTTTAAGAACACGAACAAAAACAGATTATTTTCATTTAACACAACAATTTATCATTTCTGTTTACATTTAACAAGAGTGCATACGCTGAAATGTCTGGCCTGTTTTATTCATCATTGATTCTGTAATATGAAGGTTTTACTACAACAGTCAAGGGTATAACTTAAATAAATTATTAGAGAAAATAACATACATGTTGTTACATGTATTACAGATAATTTGATGAGTTGTCTACTGTTTGTTTCTAAAATTTCTTCATCTGTATAGTAACATATGTTTGTTATTTAGTAAATAATCATAAGTATTTTCAATGTTGGTGGGCACTTGGGAATTCTTGAAACTTTGCACAGTAACTTAATACATAGCCTTGATAACTAGTTTTCAAACTAAATTAAAACATTTTTAATCAACCATGGTAAATCAATGAGACAAGGATTTGAAGTGATGAAACTTAGCTGTTATAACAAGGCTTAGTTATTACAGACATGTAACTTATTACATGTATTATATGAGACACTTGGGAATTACTTGGAAGCTTGCGCTGAACCTCATTATTTCTTACAATAAATTAAAATACATTGTGATTATTATTACATAGAGACAATAATAATATCAATAGAACTTGTATACAATTTAACAAAAAAGGGCCGTGAAAAATATGGAAGTTTCTTAATTTATTTTCACAGAGGAACTGATATATATTATAATAGTGCAACTAGATATGATGCATATAAACAACTTTGAATATAAACTGTTTAATATACCGGTAATGGCATAATAAGAAATTAATTACCAATAGTTAAGACAAAAATAACCAACATTGACACCCTCCCCAATACAAAAAAAAATATTGGAATTAATAATATACAAGACAATTACATTTATTATTACAGTGATTATGACAATGATACATGTAAAATATTAACCTAACACCAAAAGCACATTAATTTTGTATCTTACTGAGTTGTGAAATATTTCAAGTAAAAGTAGGACCTGGAATTTAGGCTGTGGACCTTTAAGTTTGGAGTGTCAAAGGTCCTGGACCTTCCAGTACCAAATGCTAATTTGAACCCCTGCATTTTAATGGTTTCAACATAGAACACACTCACTCAAGTGTTGTTCCTTTATAGTCATCTACGCCATCGATACAGAAGTGAACTTAATTAAGCAACAACTATGTAAAAAGAAATTAGTAATGATAAAGAATGAAAGATGTTCATTTACAAATCAGATATTTTTTGTTTAGTAGCCATCACCAGAAACAAAAAATTGTGAACCACATGTTAATGAAATCTTAATTTACAAAATTTCTGCAGTCAAATAAAGACCTACCATTTTTTGTAATCAAAAGATTCCACTGAGCCTGATTTATGATTCTCTTTACTTTTAAGTCCAAAAGAGTGTTGTGGCTTGTACTTAGTGTTGAGGGTAGAGAGGTAGGTGGAAATTCTCTGTCAAAATAAGTACGGACTGCTCTAGGTGTCACTCCTTTCAATAACAAGGCTAACCGGACATAATTCTCCTCTTCTTCAGAAAGAGAAGCCATTATTTCAGATTGGCTTTTTAATAGAAACCTATATCATTGTTACTCAATGGTTCAAGTTTTCCTGCAAAAAATAAAAGATGTCACTGAAACATGAAAATGATATGGTGATAGTAACTAGAGGCTCAAATAATGTTGATATGAAACCGGGTGGAAAAAGGCATGAGTATAACAACCACTCGGTTGTAAAGATATGTAGACTCTTTATTAAAGGTTTAAGGTGACATCATCAAAATAACTTTGTCTCATATAAAGACCCTACAAAACACAATCATAAAATACTACAAAACACAAGTGCAAAGAAAGATAACTCTGACCTGTACAAACAATCATTGTATCTTATTTGTAGATCTTGTTCTGTTGAACTTTATTTCTTTATTTCAGTTTCTCTCTATTAAATATTGTTTATAAACAAATTGAATTTAAAAAATGGGTAAACATTGTTGTTTTTAAGAGTAATAAGGAGTCGACAGAATTTTAGACTTGTTGACCTATTTGTAAATCTTTGTCCTGCAGATTTTTGTTTGTCTTTGTGTATGTTTTTTTTTCTCTAATAACTTATTTAAGTTAGACCCATGACTGTTATTTCATAGGTAACTATCGTTCAGACAATATTTTATAACAACTTTATATCCTTGGGACACAATTTATTGTTACAAATTTCATGGCGGACAATATTTAATCCTACACAATAACCCACGGTGGTGCTCCTATTAAAGGTGGAAGATACTGGACAAACATTGATACAATACACATAAATGGTGTAAAATAATAAAGCTTGTATGCTGCATTTTAATTATGGATTAATGTATTTTTTCCTCCGTTTCTGTTATTAAAAGATTCATATGGCATGTTTGTGTTCACAGTGGAGGGATTTACATTTTAAAAAAGTGCACCAGTGGCAGTGTACACAGCAACGAAAGTTGTCCAATGTATATTTGCGTCTTAGATATATGCTACATGATATACGTCATTGATTTCTTATTCCCTATTCTGCCCACATTCTACATGTAAAGCTTTCTGGCAAGTTGTGCATGTTTAAACACCTTAAAAATGTTATTTAATGGTGGTGTTGATCACGTTTTTGATATTTAAAGATTTGAACATTTGATATGTCAAAGACACAGAGAAAAACAGATTGTAACTAATCTCTTCTTCTTTTAAAGTTCACACAATAAATGTGTTCTGCAGACCAAAGAAATTATCAGGAAGTTTGAAGAGGAATTTAACCAAAAAGAAATTTACCTGGCTTCTCGTGGTACTAAGGGAAAATAACTTATTGAATTAAAACACATGCGAGTTCTTTCCGCGCAATAATTCAAATGGGATGTAAACTTTAAATAATACGTCTTTGGTCAACAACTTGTCATAAAATATCACAATTACGGATTGTCCGATATTGTTTAAAATACCAACATGACCTTAAGATCTACGGTTTCCCAACTGGGGATGGGAAAGCAATTGCTGGCAGATTTTGGAAATAAATATTCTGACATTAAAACAAATCAACATGTTCAAAATACCCCACCCCCAAAAAAATCTGCCTCTGTGAAACTCTAGGTCTTGCCAGTACTTGCTTCTGTCAGTATATTAAAGTGTAATGTTGAATACAAAAAAGTGAATCCATTTACCACTTAAGGATGTACTTAGGTGAGGTTAGGTGAAAATTAATAAATCAAGAATTAAGAACTGATACTATAAGCTGGTAGAGCATCCGTTAAGGGTAAAAATAAGCAAAAAATATCGATAGGACGTGGGCCTCCTTCTCGAGATATTTGGGATTTAAAATATGGCGGGAAAAAGCTGACTTGGACTTTTACCTTATTTTTGCATTGGTGTTTGGGTCTCAAAACAAAAGAAAGAAAATCAAGAATCTTCTAAAATTTTGGTAAATGACCTCTCATGAGCTATTGAGTCTTATATGAAAAAATAAATGGGTGTCATGCGGCAAAATATGTTAACTTGCATTGTATGGAAAAACACCAAGGAGTCCGAACATTTAACACGAATTCCAAAACCTCACATAAGTACATCCTTAACTAGTAGACAGGATTTTTTTGAAAATAAAGCGGCACTGACTTTCCATTCAAGAGATAGTTTTTCTTGATCTTGAATATTAGCGTATGCCTAAGTTTCATGACAATCTATAAAGGTTTACGTCATTAAAAAAAAATCCAAGAGCGTCTGTTAATTGCAAAAGGATAAGTTCGTCTGTTAGCATGTTCAATATAATACTGAAAAATGAAAAAAAGAATGACTTAAAAATTTTGCTTGAGACATTAATCATAAAGAAGCTTCTGCCAAAGTTTCATACAATTCGATGAAGGTTTAACAAACATGAAAGTAATTGATGTGTAACAAACGTAAACAACAGACTAAACCAATTCCTTTCATCAGTAAAATATGGGAACATAAAAATATATGGTCATTATTATGGCCTGTAGGCTCTATTGATTATAGAAAAGCCATTGTCAAACTTCCGTAAAATTTCAGGAAAGTGTAAAATTTACGGATAATTAAAAATAAAATAGTTTTTTTTTCATATTTTATTTAAATTAAAATGTTTGTTAACTAAAATTCAAATGCCACGCCCGTGCGTCTTGACGTTAACGTAGCTACGCGTCTGCCTAGATGTAAATGTCCACACTAAGTATAGTGTATTGACTTATATTATCATATTAGTGACTCTTATTACGCTATGTGAACAAACAAAAATAGAAAATAAAGTTTATCATTGTAATATATCGTTTTCACCAGCGCACTTCGGCGTAGCTATACCAACAAAGAGGGATGTAGGAGGAGGGGCCGGGGTTTGTGCCGTTCCCGGCCCTTTTTGGAGCTTCATTTGTGGTTAATGCAGACCTTTTTTACCTGTTCCGCTCCAAACTTTATCAAATTTGGGCACGCCGGGGCCGCTTTTTCAAAATCTTTGATCTGACCTGCAAGATATAGCATCACAATGCTACCATCGCACTTCAGCGTGATAAACCACACTTCAGTGTTAAACTATCACACTTCAGCGTTACCTTTGCGGTTTGGAGTACCATCGCGGTTCAAAGTGAGCAAGTCAAACTTTATTTGGATTCGTCATATTTGACAAACATTTTAAACATGTTAAACTTAAGCTCTAATGAGTTTGTTATTAATCAATCAACTATTCATATATGGAACAAAGCTAACATTTCAGTTTTTTTTAACTTGATTATTTATTTGAAAATTCTATAGTTTTGCAATGATATTATTTTTTTTAAACTAAGATGATACGACATTTAACAGAATGTTTTGGTATAACCAATCAATAGTAGGGACCTAAACATTTGGTTATACTGCTAAAGTGTACTATTTGATTCGTTGTGGAGTAGAAAATAGATGGAATTGCAATCCGTGTTTGGTTTATGTTACAAGTTACTTCTGATTTTTCGTTAAGAACGAACACAAAATTCTTCCGCGTAATACTTTATGTCCTGTGAATATTTGTGTATACTTGTAATTCATCAACCATTTACTTATATAATGGTACGGATCATTATCTGCACCGGAGAGTGGTAATTAATAATTAAATAACAATGTTCTCAAATCAATTTTAATTCAAAAATGAAAACAACAATTATAAGTTTCATACCTCCAAACTGTCATCTTTGGGTTTACATTGACCAGGAACTTTCAAAGCTGAATATTTTAAAGACAAAAATGTATAAGAAACCGAAACAGTAAGGAGCTTGATGACTCAAAAGGACCCAATTTAAGAGCCTAATCTGCCTAAGGGCAACGTTGCCTGTGAGAGTTGAGAACATAATTTCAGAATAAGTTTACACAATAAATTTTAAGATGGTGTTTAGAATGTTTTGAAAATAAAATACTTGATGTTATTATTAGGAATGAATAAATTAAAAAACAAATGCACAACAAGCCTTCCTTTAATTTTGTTTATTGTGACACAGACATAATTTGACCTGATATTCTTAAACATGACCTACTGTGATCACGACAATTGTATTATTCTTTTTTCTAAACAGTCTTTAAACGCCTCACCAATCTTTGAAAATATGACACTCACCGAAACAAAGACAACTGATTTAAAGATTATTTTAATAGTCAGGGATCATCTATCTCAATCTCCAAAATGTGTTTTGAATTAAAACTTTAAAAAACATAATGTTTATGAGGAGATACAATTGGATAGATTTTCTATTGTCTGTTACTAAGTATACAATGATATGTATGAGAACATTTTAAGTCGTGTAATTGTAGAATTTGATAATGTCCTCCATGAAAAAATGTCCACCGGATTCCCTACCATAATATTGTCCAGGTGGACATTTTTTTCACAGGACATTGTGTCCGCCAGGGCATTTTTTGATATGATTAAAGTATTAAATGATATCCATGGCTTTGTTATTACTGGACGCATTTTAACTTTAATTACGAACTTAAATAAAGTGTTAGTTTGACATAAAAATTGTCTCATTAGCACTCATGCCACCCTTATCTTCCTATCTATGACTTGTCGCCGATAAAATAGATTGTTCTTCGCCGAAGGCAAAGAAAAAAGAGTTTGTCCACAAAAGAAATCATATAACAACTACTATGAAAATTTTTCCTGTGAGTGGACACTATTTCCTATTGTTAGCAGTAAAAATCTGTCCTTTTGAAGGACACCATTCCATGACAATGGACATTATTAAATACCAAATTTCAATGAAAAGTGTCCATGTGGACACTTTTTCATAAGACACTATTATGTCTTATATAATTGTATAGCAACAACATATTCATACAAAAAGTAAAAAAAAACCGTTAGCGTGTAAGGACAAATCATTGTGTACTAGAACATATAAAGCTTCATACTAGAATCAACATTAAAACAAACATATTTGTAAAAGAGTTGCTTTACGAAACAGTTGTTTACACTGATGTGTTGGCCTGTGCAGTTAACTCATATACGAAATTATTCATGCAGTGATCCTTTTGTACAAAATATATGTCTGATGTCCAATGATATAATATTAAAGTAACCGTTTACACTATTTGTATATTCGAAATTAAATGCATTATAGATTTTTTTTTAAAGAATGGAAGGGTTGGTGTGAGAATCTACATTTTATAAAAGAGGAATACATATGAACATGGTGTGCAGGGAAAGAGGGAGTTCATAACTAATTTTTGTCGTTATTACTTAAAAAACAAAAACAAATTTCGAAATTCGAAGGAAAGCAAATTTAAAAAAAAAAGAGCAAAATGTAGGAATACTAGTATCATGAGTATACCAATGGAACAATTAAAAAACAAAAATCCGACTGAATCATGTGTAACGAAATGAAGGCGATCAATATTCAACACAGAAAACTGAAAATTTGAGCACTTAGCTGTGATGAAAAGTCACCACTATAACTCTATGACAAACATGACCCGCTAGACCACAATTACTCTATGATAAACATAACACGCTAGACCACACTAACTCCTTGACAAACTTGGCATGTAAGACCACAATAACTCCATGACAAACATGACACGCACTTAGCTGTGATAACCTGTCACCATATTAACTCCATGAAACCCATGATAAGCTATACCACAATAACTCCATGACAAATATGAAAAGCTAGATCACAATAACTCCATGATAAACATGACACGCTAGACCAAAATGTTATGATATATATCTACGAATATGATCTGAGTATATGACTGTATAAACTGTTTACAAGGTCCCATCAAATGTCGAATATTTTGGTTTATGCGTCTGACATAAATTATTATCAAATTGCCAGTGATTTCAACACAACACAATGATTTATAATGAAATTAGCTTATCGGTTTAGCTATTGTTTAGTCCGTGTGACAATACGGTGTATCTGTTTCTACAAAGAAAGGGGTACAGTCACGCACTAAAGATTTAAGTACACATGTTATACCTCAAATTATACAGATATAGTTCAAATTGATAAATTATTGAGAAACATAACATATGTCAGTGTGTTTACTAGATATATTTACATTCTACCAATAATAATAAGTCATATACGGTGTAGAGAATGAGGAAATAGGGAAAATGTCAAAGAAACAACACTTCGACTTCTGAGCAGAACATAACGAAAGAAAACCCATGAGTCTTCAACACAGCGAGAAAATTCCGGTACCGCAGCCGGGCTTTTGCTGGCCCCTAAATAAAAATGTGTACTTGTTCAGTAAAAATGGTAAAAACAGTCAAACTAAACTTAAAAACATATAATAGAACTTTAATCAAAAATCCTACAAGACTAACAACGGACACAGGCTCATGACTCATGTCAGGAGCAAACAAATGCGGCTGGGTTTAACATGTTTTAAACCTTTAGTCAATGTAGAATATAAAAAAAACACACACACACAACAATACCCACAGTATTATCAGTTTAAACGAAGTCAGAGTCCGATGTCACAATAGGTATTAAAATTAACAAACGAAACTAGAAAAATGAAACTTAATCCGCCCTAGTCTTCTTCATAATTGACTATACAACTTAAAATTAATAAAATATCTAATCAAAATGAAATTATTACTTTATAAATAGTTGTTGTCCAAAGCGTTTTTCTGGTCTCATTTTTATCCGGAACTTCTTAATGTGAAAAATGTGAATTTCGGGAATGTAACATAACCGAAACAGTTGAAGAGTTAATTTACAAAGAAGAAATAAAAATAACAACACCATTTAAGGTTCCACTAAAGAAATTTTTAAATGACTAAATGTTGGTTTCCTAAGGTCCAGTGAAAAATTTGTCATCATGTTCAGGACAAAAATAAATTAACAATACACACAACCGGTAGGTTTTAGGAAGTTAATGAATATTGGATAGAAAGAAAATTTGCTTTGTCACAGGCCAACGCCGGACCAAGAACAAGTTTGACCGGACGTGGACATGGTCTTGTATGTCTTACTAAGCCAACACGATCTCCATCTTAGTAGTCAAATTAATGTCTTATTTTTGTCGGTAATCATCAGCTCGGTAGACAATTTTGGCAAAATTTATAACAAACCGTCTTAAAACTGTATGCATTCAAGGGGGACTGGTGAATGAAGATATGGACACTTAGATCCCTCCGTCAAGCACAAACAATACACAAACACATAAGAGAGCGTCCGTTCGGCTATGTACAGTTACTTGTCCACATACAAGTCCATGTCGATGTCCGGTCTTAATGGGGTATGAACAGAGAGTCATTACAAATACTAAATTAGTAACATAATATAATCTTGTATATAGAAAAAAGAAGATGTGGTATATAAAGGCAACAGTAGTATACCGCTGTTCAAAACTCATAAATCCATGGACAAAAAACAAAATCGGGGTAACAAACTAAAACCGAGGGAAACGCATTAAATATAAGAGAACAACGACACAACACCGAAACGCAACACACACAGAAACAGACCAAGCAACAGACAAAACACCACGAGAATAACAAATATAACATCAAAACCAAATACATGAATTTGGGATAGACAAGTACCGTGCCACGTCTTATCTCAATATCTCAAAAATAAGAGAAAACACAAACGACTCAACGTAAAATGCAACACACACAGAAACAAACAATATTATAACAATGTCCATCTTCCTGACTTGGTACAGGACACTTTTAAAGGGGAATAAAAGTGGTGGGTTGAACGTGGTTTTATGGCATGCCAAACCTCGCACTTTAATGGCACAGTTAAATATAACATTGAAATGACAACATAATATTACAGTACTACAATACAAATAAAAAGGAGAACATATTAGACAAAGAAAAGCATGAATAATAGATAACAAAAAGCATCAGGTTTAAAATTCAATACGCCAAAAACTCGCGTCTTGTCCACACAAGACTCACCAGTGACGCCCAGATATAAAAGATCGAAAGTGAAAAAAGTACAAAGTTGTACAGCACTGAAGATCAAAAGTTGAAAAGGTTTTGCCAAATACGGCATTGTTTGTATGCCCAGGATAAGAACATTCTTATTATATAGAACAATTCATGCTATTGCAAACAGTAAATTTTAACAAATGAATATGAAAGAGATATACATAATGAAACTGAAGTATTAACTAATTACAGAAAACTAATTACAGAAAACTTAACCCGAATACATAACGCCCAGATATACAAGATCGAAAGTGAAAAAGTACAAAGATGTACAGCACTGAAGATCAAAAAAGTTGAAAAGGTTTTGCCAAATACAGCATTGTTTTTATGCCCGGGATAAGAACACTATTATAAAAAACGATTCATACTATTGCAAACAGTAAACTTTAACAAATGAATGTGAAAGATATATTCATAATGAAACTGAAGTATTAACTTATTACAGAAAACTAAACCCGAATACATGATGCCAAGTTCAATACAGCAATTAAAAAAAATGACGTCACATACGATGGCGAAAAGGCAAACGTTATGCCACATTTGAATTTATGAAATTTAGAAACAGCATGACGTCACACATGAAAAACTATAATTTAAAAGTGAGCTATTATTAGGATTGCTTTAAGATTATATTAGAACTAAATACTGATAATTGCTTTAAGATTATATTAGAACTAAATACTGATAATACATTGGTATGACTGCCAATGAGAAAACTCTCCACAATAGACCAAAATGACACAGAAATTAACAACCATAGGTCACCGTACGGCCTTCAACAATAAGCAAAGCCAATACCGCATAGTCAGTTAAATAAGGCTCCGAAATGACAAAGTAAATCAATTCAAACCAGAAAAATAACGACCTTTTTGTACAAAACAAGAACGAAAAACAAAAAAGTAACACATAAACAAACGACAACCTGACTTGCGACAAGCACAAACATACATAATGTAGCGGGTTTGAACATGTTAGCGGAATCCTAATCCTCTCCCAACCTGGGACAGTGGTATAACAGTACAACATAATAACGAACAATAAACATCAGTTGAAAAAGCCTAAACTCATCAGATGGACTAAAACACAAGTGGACGTGGCCGGGAAGTTGATTATACCAACAACAAAAAGACACTAGGAACATATCTAAAAGTACTCGCAGTTAACTGACAACTAACAAAAAAAAAAACATCTGAGACTAAATTAACACGATGATGACTGTTGTACCCAAATCTTGACACTTTTATTTTTTATGTCTGTTTAGTTCAGGCATCATTGTAAATATAACGGACTTTTTTTGGACTGTCGTACAAAGTAAAAGGTTTAGCGCTATAAAACCAGTTAAATCCTCCAACTTCTACATTTGAAAATGCCCGTGTACCAAGTTAGGAGTATGGCAGATCTTGTCCATTCGTTTTTTATGTCTTTTGTCATTCGGTTTTGCAATGTGATTAGGGACAAACCGATTTGATTTTCCTCTGAGGTCAGTTTTTTGTGATTTTACTTTTTAACAATCCGTATACATCCAACATCCCATGGATTTAGTGTAAAGACGTCATAAACAGTCAGATAAAAAAAACATGAGCTTTTGAAATGCCAAGATTATATATTTATGTTTTACACAAAAAAAAACAACTTTACACTAAAAACAAAAGAAGATAAAAACACACGCTCCAACCAAGACACTATGCTAGTTCTAACTATGAACATTTAAAAAAGAGTTCTAGTTGAAGAAACAAATGAGATTACTTACTTCAAGGCATCTGATATCTGATTCAACTATGGATCTGTATATAACAACGAAGGGAACTGTTCAATGACTACCCATGTTTGAAATACTATATAATGTGTCCTTGTTACTAAATGTAATATGAATTAGAAGCGTGTCTTTATCTAAATGTTTTGCGCATGAGCATATATACATTTCTACGTCGTCATTCTGAAGTATTTAAACATTTCAAGCATTGTTTGCAGTACAATTGGTCGGTAATTAAATATGTCTACTGATACTTCCCACGTGAACTTATACGGGAAACATATATAACACATTTAAAACTGAAAATTTAAAAACGTGTCGATCTGTGTGAATCTGTATCGAAAATTAATAAAAATAAAGAAACACAAATACAGGGAAAAAATACAACGGAGTTACATAAAACATGATATACAATTATCATATACTCAATAAGGTGGTTAATTGATTCTGTCCTGGATACATAAGAAGGTGTATTGATAAATACTAATATACATTTGTTTTAAATAAATTACGTCTCAACTTCGGTGAAGGACTTTTGATGCGAGTTATAAACACATTCCCAGTTAACGGTTGTTTTAATCTTGGGGTTAATCTTAATAATTGGTACTAGTAGACCTTTTCAACAATTGTCTACACCCACAGTTGAGCACGACTTCGACAGTTAAGATGTGAGGGGTCGTCTCATTATAAAAATTGAAAAAAATGCTATTGATCACTATTGGATTTATTAGTTGACATTTCTTTGATTGGCAATGATACATCTTTCTACCAAAGTCCAAATGACATGGATTTTTTTTAAACTTAAAATAAAGAAGAGGATTAACTTAACGGAAAAAATTGAGAGAACCTCCCCCCCCCCCCCCCCCCCAAAAAAAAAAAAACCCCAACAGCGATCTCTGATCGACTAAAAGGGAATCAAATATGAAGACGAAGACTGATGTCAAAACATCACATCATTAACTAAGTTTCTACTCTGTGAAGGCCGTTCAAATTACCAACATTTTCAGGACTTGGTTCAGGCCACAGGCACTTGTCTCAGAATTTGTTTCCCTATATATATTAAGGTATACTATAGGAATTTTTTTCTGAGATAAGTGCCTGTGGTTCAGGCGCACAATAAATGCGACGGGGTTTTACTAGTATAGTAATGATTATAAAACCGGCAAAGCTTTGTCAAGAAAAAGAGAAACAGAGAAACAATGTCTGACCCGTTGACAACAAAATAAAATATAGCAATGACAGTGTAACATATAAAACCAACGATACTTGATCAACACGGACCCCATTCAACTCCATAATGCATTGCTATGCGATACCCGCTTCTTGTAAGACACCCTAAGATAATTTTCGACATTGCTCTACGATAAAGGGAACACTGGCAATTATAAGGGCCAATCAGTTCTTGATGATTACTATATAATTAAATGAGTTATAACCTAAGTCATTGGAATCCCAACCCCTGCTTATCACTGTTCAAAACGAATTTACAATGCTCTATAGTAACTAGCGTGTTCAGTGAATTATAAATTCAATAGGCAGGTTTGCGTAAGTACTGCTTCAATGGTGATACACTGGAACGAGAAGTAAATTACCCACCCCCCTCCTTTTCATGAAGGAAATACATCAACTTTAACCAGGCATCTTGAAGATGCGTGGTCTCTCGTTGGTAATAATGGCGATGTGATCTTTTCCTTCTACTTTTGAAATCAATATCACCCCTCCCGAAGTTGAATATGTACATCGGGTACGA
This sequence comes from Mytilus edulis, assembly GCF_963676685.1. Lineage (NCBI taxonomy): Eukaryota > Metazoa > Mollusca > Bivalvia > Mytilida > Mytilidae > Mytilus > Mytilus edulis. Next base: position 8,568 of record NW_027268473.1, on the reverse strand, counting down.
ATATTATAAGCTCGTTTGTAAAACGCAAACTCGACTGTATTTACAAGTGTGTAACAGACGGACATACAGTCCAGAATTTTACAGAATTTCACAGAAACACATTTATCGTGATTTATTATGATGTAATATCAATATTATTATATATGTTAGAGAAATTAAAATTGTATTTAATCTTTTTATATATCTTCTGTAGCTATATATAACCGCCAAATCGAATGTATATACGTAATGATAATCAGACGGTTTTTTTGTATTTGAGACGACCCCTTTATTTTACCTGTAAACTGTGGGTGTCATCAGTCGGTGTCGAGAGTTGTTGAAAAGGTCTAGTAGTCAGTACTTAAACAATTCTTGGGTTAACTCTAAAACAAGTAATGGCACATGTTACTTACGAATAAAGATAGACCACAAATACACACGTAGTTGTAGGTACTGTATAGAACGGATTATTTTGTTCTTTATTGACTGCCGTTTTTGCTGGTACGAACACAACATTCTTTTCGCGTAATAGAACTTTATTTCTTATGAGTGTTTGCAAATCCGAATATTTTAGAGCCAAACATTTATAAGAACCGAAACAGTAAAGAGCTAGATGACCTAACAGGATTCAATGTAATAGCCTAATCAATCTGAGGTCAACGTTGCCTGTGAGAGTTGATAACTAAATTTCAGAATAATTTGTAAGTTTAATAAGAAAGTTTTAAAATTTGAATACTTTATGTTGTTGTTATAAATGAATACATTTAAAAGTGTAGTGCTACACGGATATAGTTTGAATATTATATTCTTACAAATGATTTGCACTGATTTTAAGAGAGAGATGCTTTCAAGATTGCAGCACGACAAATGTATCAATATTCTTCTAAACAGTTTTTCAACGCCTCGCAAATCTTTGTTAATACTACACTCACCGAAACAAAGACACATGATTTAAAGATTATTATTATTGTCAAGGATTATCTATCTCAATCTATAAAGGTGTGTTTTGATGTAAAGCATGATGTTATCGAGGAGACATCCACTGGGTAGGTTTTTTATTAGTCTATTATTAGGTATGCAAATTATATGTATAAGTGAGCCGTGCTATTCTATAGCAACTACATATTCAAACAAAAGGATATATCATATTGCACTAGTGCATATAAAGCTTCAAACTAGAATTGACATCAGGACAAACATATTTTTACAAGATATGCTTTACAAAAAAGTATAACTCCATGACAAACATGACACGCTAGACCACAATAACTTCATGACAAACATTACACAGCAGACCACAACAACTCCATGACAAACATGACACGTTAGACCACAATAACTCCATGACAAACATGACACGCTAGACCACAATAACTCCACGACAAGCATGACACTCTAGACCACAATGTTTTTTTAGAGATATCTTCAAATATTATCAGAGTACATGACTTTATAAATTTTTTACGAGGTTTCATCAATTGTCTACTAGTCAGACACATTTTGGTTCATGTGTCTGACAGAAATCATTACAAAACTGTCAGTGATTAATTACAACACCTTATAATGATTTGTAATGAGATGAGATTGGTTTAGTTTTTATTTAGGCCTTTTGACAACGCAGTCAGGACGTTGTGTGCTTGTTTCTACAGAGCAAGGGGTACTGTTGCGAACTAAAGATTAAAGTGCACACAGTTTACAACAAGTAATACAGACATAGTTCAAAATGATACATTATTGAGAAACATAAAATATGTCAGTGTGTTCACTTGACAATCCAATACAATCCAGTATAACTAAATTCTACCAGCGAGAATAAGGCATGTACGGTGTAGAGAATATAGAAATGGGTAATATGTCAAAGAGACAACAATCCGACTTAAGACCAGAAAACAACAGAAAGAAACCACTGGAGGCGGACTTTAGCTGGCCCTTAAAGAAAAATGTGTACTTAATCAGTAAAAATGGACGTCATACTAAACTCTAAAATATATAATAGAACTGAAATTAAAAAAGAACCCACAAGACTAACAATGACCATGGAACGACTTGGGACAGCCGCACAAATGCGGCTGGGTTAAACATGTTTGTGATATTTCAACCCTCTCCATATACATCTAGCATGTCTAGCCAATGTAGACTTAATTTTTTTTAAAAACACACCATAATACGCACAGTAAAATCAGTTTAAAAGAAGTCACAGTCCGATGCCACAATAGGTTAATAATAAACAAAAGAAACTAACAAAATGAAACTTAATTCGGCCTTGTCTTCTTCCAAATTGACAATTTCACTTTCATCCGGAATTCTCAATGCAAAAAATGTGAATTCTTGGAATGTAACAGAACCAAACAACTGAAGAGCTAATTTATCAAAACGAAATAAAAATAACAACTCCATCTAAGGTTCAACATTGGAAATTGTTAAATGATTAAGTGTTGCTTTCTAAATGTCCAGTGACAAATTTTGCAATCAAGTTCAGGATGAGAACAAATTAACAAAACATACAACAGGTAGGTCTTGTAATAGACACCAGGACGAAGGTAAGGAAATTCGGACTGCTACAAGGAAATGAATGACTATTGGATAGAGGTAACGTTTGCCTTGGCACAGCCAACCGCCAGACCCAGAACAAGTTGTTGTAAGGCTTATTTACGTGCAGAGAGCGTGGCACTCTCTCTCTCTCTCTCTCTCTTCACATCCCATTTTGACCAGACGTGGACATGTACTTGTACGTCTCACTTAGCCATACTGACGCCCTCTTATGTGTGTTTTTTTATTATTATTTGTGCCGGTAATCATCAGCTCGGTATTCAATTTTGGCATAATTTATAACAAAACTTCTTAAAACTGTATGCCTTCAAGGGGTACTGGAGATTAAAATATGAACACTTAGGTCCTCCTCCGTCCAGCACAAATATTAAAAAAAATCCTTAGAAGGCGTCCGTTTGGCTTAGTAAGACATACAAGTACCTTTCCGTGACCGGTCTAAATGGAATGTGCAGAGATAGTCAATACAAATACTTAATAATTAACATAGAATGATCTTGTATATAAGGTTATATTATTTGTTTATGTCTTACAAAAATGGATGTCTGTTTGTTTACATTTTTCTATTCTCATTTTTATCTATTATAATCACTGGAGAAAAAATTCGTTACATAAAAAAAAAGAAGATCAAAACACACGTTCCCAGTTAGACACTATACTAGTACCTACTGTGAACATTTAAACAAAAATAGTGTAAGAAAACCAAAGTTGACAACTTACTTCAAGGCATCTTACATCTGATTTAAATATGGATCTGCAAATAACAATGCGGGAAACTTTTCAATTACTACCCATGTCTGAAATACTATATAATGTGTCCGTGTAACTAAAATAAATATGTATTAGAAGTTTGTTTTTCTCTAAATGTTTTGCGCATGAGTATATATGTTATAGTGAATTTGTATAATCAGGGATTATGTAGAATCCCTGATTTTTCAGGGAATATGTAGAATCACTAAAATCATTAGTAATTATATATAATCCCTGAAAATGACCAGTGATTTTACATAATCACTGAAAACTTTAACTATTATTCTACAAATTCCCTAATACAATTTCAGGGAATATGAATAATTTAAGGATCCTTTGTTTGATAAAAAAAATATAGACAAATTATGATTTTTTTACTTTCATATTCCTTGCCAAACGAAATAATTTTGCTTTTAAACACAGAGGATGATCTTAAAGATATAACCAACACAGGGTTTTGAGATAAAGTTGAAGACTTCACAAAATTTATAATATTAAGATTCCCTCTTTTTAGCGATAACTTTACATGTAGTGTTTGTTTATTAAAAGCCAGCGTTAAATAAATATTCATGTTCTATTTGTAAATCCAAAGAGCATGTTATTTGTGGTACATGTAAAACAAATGGTGAAGAAGATTATGAACATCTGTTTTTTTTTTTTTTTTTTTTTTTTTTGTTCAAATGAACAAGAAATTGAAACAGAGAGAACTTACACATCTAAATGTATAGAAAATTTAAGGATTGACAATTAGAACAAGATTTTAGCGGAAGCAATTTCACAGGGTAAAAAAGGAAAGGGAATCCCAAAAAATATAATGGTAATTGTTCACCAAAAGTCTGAAAAAGGATATCGCCTGGCAAAAAGAAAGACATGGTATCTTGCCCGGACCAGTTTGAGGTTGCTAATTCCTTTTTAGCTCACCTGGCCTAAAAGCCCAAGTGAACTTTTCTCATCACTTGGCGTCCGTCGTCGTCGTCCATCGTCCGTCGTCCGTCGTCGTTAACTTTTACATAAATCTTCTCCTCTGAAACTACTGGGCCAAATTTAACCAAACTTGGCCACAGTCATCATTGGGGTATCTAGTTTAAAAAAATGTGTGGCGTGACCCGGCCAACCAACAAAGATGGCCGCCATGGCTAAAAATAGAACATAGAGGGTAAAATGTAGATTTTGGCTTATAACTCTGAAACCGAAGCATTTAGAGCAAATCTAACAGGGTTAAATTGTGTATTAAGTCAAGATCTAGCTGCCCAGAAATTTTCAGACAAATTGGACAATCGGTTGTTGGGTTGCTGCCCCTGAATTGGTAATTTTTAAAGAAATTTTGCCGTTTTTGGTTATTATCTTGAATATTATTGTAGATAGAGATAAACTGTAAACAGCAATTATGTTCAGCAAAGTAAGATCTACAAATAAATAAGCATGACAAAAATGGTCAGTTGACCCCTCAAGGAGTTACAGCCCTTTACAGTCAATTTTTAACAATTTTCATAAATTTTGTAAATTTTTGTAAATTTTTAACAAAATATTTTCCTCTTTTACTAATGGGCCAAGTTCATTATAGTGAAGATAATTGTAAGTAGCAAGAATGTTTAGTAAAGTAAGATCTACAAACACATCACCATCACCAAAACACAATTTTGTCATTAATCCATCTTTTGTTGAATATGCACATAGACCAAGGTGAGCGACACAGGCTCTTAAGAGCCACTAGTTAGGGGATACCTACAGATGTTTTTACTGAACACTTTATTTCTCTTGGGAGGGTCATTATATCTGATTCAATATGTGAAGGGAAGTTTTTTTTAAATATGGATATTGTGGTAAAAACAGATATGAAGCATTTTATTTTAATATATTGTGTTAAACATTTTAATATATTGTGCCTAGCATTTTTAAAATTGGGGTTATCATTTTGGTATTTTGTTCTTAACATTTTACAATTTATGTTTATACAGTGTAATGCTGTTTTAATATGATTTTATAGCATAAATTAATTGACTTTTATTCATTTTCTTTATAAATACACTATTTCTTTATTTCAGTTATTATGTATAATCCCTGACGTGTTTTCTAGTGATTATACATAATCCCTGAAAATTTTAGTGATTATATATAATCTCTAAACTGGCCAGTGATTCTACATATTCCCTGAAAATTTCAGGGATTCTACATAATCACTGATTATACAAATTCACTGTAACATATACACATTTCTTCTTCGTCATTCTTAAGTATTTAAACATTTCAAGCATTTTTTGCAGTACAATTGGTCGGTAATTAAATATGTTTACTGATACTTCCCACATGAACTAAAACGGAAAACATATGAGCCAGTCCATGCGAAAAGGTACAAAAAGTCCTTTTGGTAAACTTTACAGGACACGTTTTCAAAGTTTGTTATAGTATTTTTGAAAAACGATTTTATCCGAAAAAAATTACATTAATGTAAACATTCATAAGATTGTCAATTTTATCCCGAATTTGTCAACTAAAGCAGAAAAAGACGTAGAAATATCTGAATTTTTGGTATTTGAGCAAGTGTAAAATCATTTGTTCCCCGGACTAATGCTATACCGACCAGAAACTATAAAAATTTATGACACTACAGAGACAAAAGTCAATAATTTCCGTCAGTTCTACAGGTTTAAAGAAAGTAAGACAACATTAAAACATGAGGGAAAATACAAAAACTATGACATCTTGTGTTTTAGAAATTGAAATTTAAGTTAAGTTAAGTTATTTAATATTAGTAAGTTATTTAATATTATATAAATCAACCTTAGTTGCACGGGATTCGAACCGTTGCCCGGTTTGATTGCATTGATATCCGCATCGTAAGCGAGAGCCTTATCCCCACTGCTACCGGGGTTAACATTATCAATTGGCAAATCAAGCCATTTAAACTGTACTTTGAAAATGATTGAAATATATGAAATAATTCACTAAAAATCTTGATAAAACTAAGGGGGGGGGGTCTCAACACTCGCAGGTGCGTGTAGCTCACAGCTTGATGATATGAGGGAAAGTAAATGTGTTTTATAAATCACAAGTCTACTACCATGAAATTATGCACACTTTTTCGAATTTCGTAAATTTTTCGTTTTTGTACCTTTTCGCATGGACTGGCTCATATAGGTGATATCGGCGAAAGTACCAAGCAAAGCCTATGTATAGTAAAAGAGTGATTTCGTCCTAACTTTTTAAAAAATCAACATATTTTAGATGTGTTTTTTGCAAACTAGATGTTTTGATAGATGCCAAATCCATTTGAAACATCAAATCGTTGCTAAAATATTTGGAATATGGACTTTTTGCTGATTGGTGTATGGTTGCTAAGGGGAGAATTTTAGTTGCTAGGGATAATTATATGTCAATATTTGCATTAGATTATAACGTTGGATATGAAGTATTATAAGTATTTCGATATTTCATTGCTTTTTGGCAATTTCGATTTTTTTTGTTTTTTTGTGATTTTGAAAATGATATGAGCCAGTCCATGCGAAAAGGTACAAAAAGTCCTTTTGGTAAACTTTACAGGACACGTTATCAAAGTTTGTTATAGTATTTTTGAAAAACGATTTTATCCGAAAAAAATTACATTAATGTAAACATTCATAAGATTGTCAATTTATCCCGAATTTGTCAACTAAAGCAGAAAAAAGACGTAGAAATATCTGAATTTTTGGTATTTGAGCAAGTGTAAAATCATTTGTTCCCCGGACTAATGCTATACCGACCAGAAACTATAAAAATTTATGACACTACAGAGACAAAAGTCAATAATTTCCGTCAGTTCTACAGGTTTAAGAAAGTAAGACAACATTAAAACATGAGGGAAAATACAAAAAACTATGACATCTTGTGTTTTAGAAATTGAAATTTAAGTTAAGTTAAGTTATTTAATATTATATAAATCAACCTTAGTTGCACGGGATTCGAAGTTAAGTTAAGTTATTTAATATTATATAAATCAACCTTAGTTGCACGGGATTCGAACCGTTGCCCGGTTTGATTGCATTGATATCCGCATCGTAAGCGAGAGCCTTATCCCCACTGCTACCGGGGTTAACATTATCAATTGGCAAATCAAGCCATTTAAACTGTACTTTGAAAAATGATTGAAATATATGAAATAATTCACTAAAAATCTTGATAAAACTAAGGGGGGGGGGGGTCTCAACACTCGCAGGTGCGTGTAGCTCACAGCTTGATGATATGAGGGAAAGTAAATGTGTTTTATAAATCACAAGTCTACTACCATGAAATTATGCACACTTTTTCGAATTTCGTAAATTTTTCGTTTTTTGTACCTTTTCGCATGGACTGGCTCATATAGGTGATATCGGCGAAAGTACCAAGCAAAGCCTATGTATAGTAAAAGAGTGATTTCGTCCTAACTTTTTAAAAATCACATATTTTAGATGTGTTTTTTGCAAACTAGATGTTTTGATAGATGCCAAATCCATTTGAAACATCAAATCGTTGCTAAAATATTTGGAATATGGACTTTTTGCTGATTGGTGTATGGTTGCTAAGGGGAGAATTTTAGTTGCTAGGATAATTATATGTCAATATTTGCATTAGATTATAACGTTGGATATGAAGTATTATAAGTATTTCGATATTTCATTGCTTTTGGCAATTTCGATTTTTTTTGTTTTTTTGTGATTTTGAAAATGATATGAGCCAGTCCATGCGAAAAGGTACAAAAAGTCCTTTTGGTAAACTTTACAGGACACGTTATCAAAGTTTGTTATAGTATTTTTGAAAAACGATTTTATCCGAAAAAAATTACATTAATGTAAACATTCATAAGATTGTCAATTTTATCCCGAATTTGTCAACTAAAGCAGAAAAAAGACGTAGAAATATCTGAATTTTTGGTATTTGAGCAAGTGTAAAATCATTTGTTTCCCGGACTAATGCTATACCGACCAGAAACTATAAAAATTTATGACACTACAGAGACAAAAGTCAATAATTTCCGTCAGTTCTACAGGTTTAAAGAAAGTAAGACAACATTAAAACATGAGGGAAAATACAAAAACTATGACATCTTGTGTTTAGAAATTGAAATTTAAGTTAAGTTAAGTTATTTAATATTATATAAATCAACCTTAGTTGCACGGGATTCGAAGTTAAGTTAAGTTATTTAATATTATATAAATCAACCTTAGTTGCACGGGATTCGAACCGTTGCCCGGTTTGATTGCATTGATATCCGCATCGTAAGCGAGAGCCTTATCCCCACTGCTACCGGGGTTAACATTATCAATTGGGCAAATCAAG
>NW_027268472.1:0-22878 GCF_963676685.1 Mytilus edulis | reverse complement strand
GTCTTATTATTGTTGTACATAACAAACTTCTAAATCAAGCTGTGTCCCACCCCAAAAATGAACAATTTATCTATATCTGGATTCTGTCTTTTTGTCTTTCTTTCTTGCTTTCTTATTTTTCTCTTCTTTATTCTTCATCTGATTAGTCCGATTTCAAAAAAGGTTGTTATTAAAAATATACACAAAATTTAACGGGTTATACGTTTCTTCCTCTCTTTTTTTTGTGTGTCTAGAATAAAATTATACTTGAATATGTATTGATGAACCATTGTATAAAACATAAACACGAACAGATAAATTCAACGTTGACAGAAAGGGGGGCGGGGATAAAAAAAAAAACAAAACCAAACAATATAAACTAGATTGAATGTTTGACAATGGAGAAAAATTAAGCAATATATTTATGACATAAAAGAATATGAAATAAAGAATAAAATTGTAATTTACATTACAAATCGGGATTCATATTGTATCCACAGACTTGCTTGCCTTTTTTTAATGGGGGTAAAATAAAAAATGAAAAAGTACAATATGAGCGAATAAAAGAAAAAAGGAAAGAAAAGAAAGTTGGGCAAGTTGGACAAGAGAAAGCTATGATTTTCATTTTTAAGTACAACAAATGCAGATTCTTTTTGAAATATGTTGGTGGCCCTGAAAAGGGCCGTTGTATTTGTATTTTTCAGCTGGCTGTTTAACCTCCGAATCCGTAAAGGGTACGTCCTTGACGTTTCAGGGCGTAGACAACATCCATGGCAGTGACAGTCTTCCTCTTTGCGTGCTCTGTGTATGTGACAGCATCACGGATGACATTTTCCAAAAAGACTTTCAAGACACCACGTGTTTCCTCGTAGATAAGACCAGAGATACGTTTGACACCACCTCTTCTTGCTAAACGACGGATTGCTGGTTTGGTGATACCTTGGATATTATCACGCAACACCTTCCTGTGACGTTTGGCGCCTCCTTTACCTAGACCTTTTCCTCCTTTACCTCTTCCTGACATGTTGCTTGCTTTGTGAAGTTCGATAAAACGAATGACAACACTATCCAAATTATGCTATATATGTCATGAACGCGGCCCTAAAAGAAATACCACTGAATTTTTGATAGGTTGGACCTGATTGGTTGTTTTCGTCTAAATCCGGGAGGTAACTCTGTAGGAATTCTGTACACTTTCAATCCACTTTTTGATTGAAGCTCTGAAAATATATGAAAATAAAATATTTCAAACTGTATACAAATAAAAATACAAAGATTATAAAAGATGGACCAAATAACTAATGATCTCCATCATCAATTAATACTTCTTATATTTTCCAATGTGAAAGAGATTTATTTCCTTTTACTTAAATTAAAATACAAGAACATATCACACTGCATACATAAGCAGGAGTTAACAATGTGCAATTGCAATTAAAAACAATTAGTTTAAAAAAAATCTTTTTATACAGTTTTTTCTTGTTCTAAGGATACAGTTTCAGAGATAGTCCACTCTGCAGACTTAAGAGAGTAAAAGCAAAACTAAACTACAGCATACCAGTTTTAATAGTTAAGCATGGACAGATAAATTTGTAAATAAAAACAGGTGTGCATAATAATTTTTCTAAAAATCACCTTTACCAGTTTCAATAAAGATGTCCCGGGAAATTGACATTTCAAACATGTTATTATTACATGTATACAATCAATGCTCATCTTTTAACTACTAATTAGGAATCTTTCTAAATTTAGCAGCTACATATATATGAATACTTTATACATGTAGTCATAAGCTTTTGAAATGTACACAGTGCAGCCTCACTTTTTAAATACCACAATTGGTACATCACTGAATGAATAAATTATTGCGCCTTGCCTATTTTTCTCCACCAATTGGGAAAAAAGATTCATCCGCACACATGTTCACATCATTTATAAGGCACATAGAGCACCCAAAATAGCTGCATTTTAATCGCAAAATAAAGGTATTAAAAAAAAAGTTCTTTCTGTAACACACAATTGATGAAGACAAAGTTTTCAATGAGAATTTAAGGTGGACTACTTGGACCCGTACCGAAAATATATTTCAGAAATATAAAATAATTGAATCTTCTCATGTTGTCACAGTATAATACACAATATAAGTAAAAATTACATACAAAAAGCATCTAAAAAAAACAGTGAGAAAATAAGACCTGAGAAAAATGCATTTTAGAGAAAAATATAACCACAGAAATTAGAAAGAAATACATTTTAATAATTCTGCAATTAGTAGATGGATTGTGTTGTTCTTGGAGTATGTTTTTTCTTACCTTTTTCTATTTATGTATACATGTATATTATTTTTTTTCAGGGCGGTATACCAGAAAATGTATAACATTCTTGTTTTTTTTTTTCTGTAGGATTTGGAAGAAAATATGTATGTCTCTCTGTCTCTCTCTCTATATATTTATCCTTTTATTTCTTTCCTTTGCATGTTTTGAAATAAGTTTCTCTTTATGTTTCTTCTTCTTTCAATACAGTAACCTGACTGTCTTGGTCTAATCTTAGTGCAAAATAAAAAGATAAAAAGAAAGAAGAATAAAGATGTGGAGAAAGAAGAATAAAGAAAGATGGTGGAGAGGGGGTTTCAGCTATATTTGATTTTGATGTACAACATATTCAGACTCTTTTTGAAAAATATTGGTGGCCCTTAAAAGGGCCGTTATTGTATAGAGTAAAGGTCAGTTTAAGCACGTTCTCCACGGATTCTGCGAGCCAACTGGATGTCTTTGGGCATGATGGTGACTCTCTTGGCGTGGATTGCACACAAGTTGGTGTCCTCGAAAAGACCAACGAGGTAAGCTTCACTGGCTTCCTGGAGGGCCATAACGGCAGAGCTCTGGAAACGAAGATCAGTCTTGAAGTCTTGAGCAATTTCACGAACTAATCTCTGGAAGGGGAGTTTCCTGATGAGGAGTTCAGTACTTTTCTGGTATCTTCTGATCTCACGAAGAGCGACTGTTCCTGGCCTGTATCTATGTGGCTTCTTAACTCCACCTGTGGCAGGTGCGCTCTTACGGGCGGCCTTGGTGGCAAGTTGTTTTCTTGGAGCTTTTCCTCCAGTGGATTTACGGGCGGTCTGCTTTGTACGAGCCATTGCGATATGTTCTCTGTGAAAATCTACGATTACACGACAGAATACTTTAAAACTTCGAATGTTAGTGTATTTGTGCTAGCCGCAATGTTTGCAAACACGACACTGATTGGCCTTTCGGTGTAATAAAACTCACGTTGATTGGTTGAAATCTCTGTATTATGATTGGACTGATCTGGAAGTTACTTTCACAGCTTTCAATCCCTTTTTGGACTGAAGCTAACAATTATTGTTCACCCCAAGCTAACATTTGGCACACATTTGTTTCTATTCTGTTTTGTTGTGATCGTGTCAACGAAAATTTAAATCAGAAAAAAAAGTACTCAAGAGTAATGAAGAATTGAATTATTCTTTATTCAAATAATAAATAATTGGTTAATCAACAGTCTGACACGAAATTAATAATTGACAGGAAAATAAGTCTCTGTAAATTAAATAGCAAAATAGGAAAAAAAAGAAGAAAAAAACATCATCCATCCATTTTGATCAGTATCCGATTGGTATAGACATGCAGCCGTTTTCTTAGAGCGTGTCGCCTGTTTCTCGTATAAAGACATGCTTATAACAGTACACAACTGTCACTCGTCTCACTCGTCTCAGTGTCTTGAAAAGGTTCTTACGACAGAGAGAACACTTTTTAATGTCTATAGTCTTTGTATTCTCTAGCTACATTCTCTGTATTCTCTATAGTCTCGGTATTCTCTCCAGTATACTGCACGCATACTGGGAAACTTGCTCATTGTTAAAGTATTATTTATTGTTTATATACGATTTTGCCGAATACAACTGATTTCAGCTTAAAAAAAAAAAAAAATCTACACAACTATAAATATACGCATAAGTACTTTGTATTAGAACACAAACTATATATTATATATTTAAGAGAATGTGACAGCAGAAGAAGAAGAAGAAGAAAAGAATCCAGCTAGATCACAGACAAGACCGACACACACACAACGAACGAACGAACGAACGAACGAACGAACGAACGAACGAACGAACGAACGAACGAACGAACGAACGAACGAACGAACGAACGAACGAATATATTTATATAAAAATAAGGTCAAAGATTGTAATTTGTGTGCGTAAATTATATAATATAATATATAGGACTGCAACTAATTTACACAACAAACGATACAAATATGCAACATTGACCACTAACAACTGAGTTTTTCTTCCTCTCGTGCTTGCGCATTTCCGTCGAATATACGTTATATGGTTGTATATTTTCTTGGACTTGTATAAGAAAAGAAAGAAAGAAAAAAAAAAGAAACATGTAATGTTCTTCATTTTTTTCACACCAACTATTGTAATATATGATAAGAAAGTAGACACCTGTATATTGTTTGCAAAGAAAAAAGAAAACAGAAAAATAAAAAGACAGAGAAATAGAGGGAGTGAGCTATGTTTGAGATTGCTTTCTGCATTCAACTAAATTGTACAACAAAATCAGATTCTTTTTGAAAAATGTTGGTGGCCCTGAAAAGGGCCGTTGTAAGTGAAGTTTCTGTTGTGTTGACTTTACTTGGCAGCTTTCTGTGTCTTCTTTGGCAGAAGTACAGCCTGGATGTTTGGTAAAACACCTCCTTGGGCAATGGTTACACCAGAGAGAAGTTTGTTCAATTCTTCGTCGTTTCTGATGGCCAACTGGAGATGACGGGGGATGATTCTGCTCTTCTTGTTGTCACGGGCAGCATTTCCTGCCAACTCCAAAACCTCAGCTGCTAAGTATTCCAAGACAGCGGCAAGGTAGACTGGTGCTCCGGCACCAACTCTCTCGGCGTAGTTTCCTTTCCTCAAAAGTCTGTGGATACGACCTACTGGGAACTGAAGTCCGGCACGGGATGACCTAGACTTTGCCTTTGCTTTTGCTTTTCCTCCTTTTCCTCGTCCTGACATTTTGATTTAATACGTTGTTTGACTTGAACAAGTATAAACAATGATTATCCCAAGAGGTGGTAGTTTACTATTTATACCCGCAAAACGGATTGAAAGATGTTTCAGTTCTAAACCAATCAAATCATCGCTTCTTCCAGGTAGTTAGGTTGAATGTTAGAAGGTGCTCTCTCCGAAGTTCGCGTTAAGTAAAAACTTTCAATCCGTTTTGCCGAGTATAAATAGAAATTTTTATTAACGGCCATCATTCACTGATTACATTTCAGAGAGTATACATCTGTCAAATGCCACCAAAAGTTGGAACCAAAGGAGCCAAAAAGGCCGTAACAAAGGCAAAGACTGCCCGACCCGGCGGTGACAAGAAAAGGAGGAGGAAGAGGAGAGAATCCTATGCCATCTACATCTACAAAGTCTTGAGACAGGTTCACCCAGACACTGGAGTATCCTCAAAGGCTATGTCTATCATGAACAGTTTTGTCAACGACATCTTTGAGAGAATCGCTGCAGAAGCTTCCCGTCTCGCTCACTACAACAAGAGATCTACCATCACATCTCGGGAGATCCAGACTGCAGTTCGTCTGCTCTTACCCGGTGAATTGGCCAAGCACGCTGTCAGTGAAGGTACCAAAGCCGTCACAAAGTACACCAGCAGCAAGTAAACAACGAGAAGTTTCACTTCACAAACGGCCCTTTTCAGGGCCACCAACATTTTTCAAAAAGAGTCTTATTATTGTTGTACATAACAAACTTCTAAATCAAGCTGTGTCCCACCCCAAAAATGAACAATTTATCTATATCTGGATTCTGTCTTTTTGTCTTTCTTTCTTGCTTTCTTATTTTTCTCTTCTTTATTCTTCATCTGATTAGTCCGATTTCAAAAAAGGTTGTTATTAAAAATATACACAAAATTTAACGGGTTATACGTTTCTTCCTCTCTTTTTTTTGTGTGTCTAGAATAAAATTATACTTGAATATGTATTGATGAACCATTGTATAAAACATAAACACGAACAGATAAATTCAACGTTGACAGAAAGGGGGGCGGGGATAAAAAAAAAACAAAACCAAACAATATAAACTAGATTGAATGTTTGACAATGGAGAAAAATTAAGCAATATATTTATGACATAAAAGAATATGAAATAAAGAATAAAATTGTAATTTACATTACAAATCGGGATTCATATTGTATCCACAGACTTGCTTGCCTTTTTTTAATGGGGGTAAAATAAAAAATGAAAAAGTACAATATGAGCGAATAAAAGAAAAAAGGAAAGAAAAGAAAGTTGGGCAAGTTGGACAAGAGAAAGCTATGATTTTCATTTTTAAGTACAACAAATGCAGATTCTTTTGAAATATGTTGGTGGCCCTGAAAAGGGCCGTTGTATTTGTATTTTTCAGCTGGCTGTTTAACCTCCGAATCCGTAAAGGGTACGTCCTTGACGTTTCAGGGCGTAGACAACATCCATGGCAGTGACAGTCTTCCTCTTTGCGTGCTCTGTGTATGTGACAGCATCACGGATGACATTTTCCAAAAAGACTTTCAAGACACCACGTGTTTCCTCGTAGATAAGACCAGAGATACGTTTGACACCACCTCTTCTTGCTAAACGACGGATTGCTGGTTTGGTGATACCTTGGATATTATCACGCAACACCTTCCTGTGACGTTTGGCGCCTCCTTTACCTAGACCTTTTCCTCCTTTACCTCTTCCTGACATGTTGCTTGCTTTGTGAAGTTCGATAAAACGAATGACAACACTATCCAAATTATGCTATATATGTCATGAACGCGGCCCTAAAAGAAATACCACTGAATTTTTGATAGGTTGGACCTGATTGGTTGTTTTCGTCTAAATCCGGGAGGTAACTCTGTAGGAATTCTGTACACTTTCAATCCACTTTTTGATTGAAGCTCTGAAAATATATGAAAATAAAATATTTCAAACTGTATACAAATAAAAATACAAAGATTATAAAAGATGGACCAAATAACTAATGATCTCCATCATCAATTAATACTTCTTATATTTTCCAATGTGAAAGAGATTTATTTCCTTTTACTTAAATTAAAATACAAGAACATATCACACTGCATACATAAGCAGGAGTTAACAATGTGCAATTGCAATTAAAAACAATTAGTTTAAAAAAATCTTTTTATACAGTTTTTTCTTGTTCTAAGGATACAGTTTCAGAGATAGTCCACTCTGCAGACTTAAGAGAGTAAAAGCAAAACTAAACTACAGCATACCAGTTTTAATAGTTAAGCATGGACAGATAAATTTGTAAATAAAAACAGGTGTGCATAATAATTTTTCTAAAAATCACCTTACCAGTTTCAATAAAGATGTCCCGGGAAATTGACATTTCAAACATGTTATTATTACATGTATACAATCAATGCTCATCTTTTAACTACTAATTAGGATCTTTCTAAATTTAGCAGCTACATATATATGAATACTTTATACATGTAGTCATAAGCTTTTGAAATGTACACAGTGCAGCCTCACTTTTTAAATACCACAATTGGTACATCACTGAATGAATAAATTATTGCGCCTTGCCTATTTTTCTCCACCAATTGGGAAAAAAGATTCATCCGCACACATGTTCACATCATTTATAAGGCACATAGAGCACCCAAAATAGCTGCATTTTAATCGCAAAATAAAGGTATTAAAAAAAAAGTTCTTTCTGTAACACACAATTGATGAAGACAAAGTTTTCAATGAGAATTTAAGGTGGACTACTTGGACCCGTACCGAAAATATATTTCAGAAATATAAAATAATTGAATCTTCTCATGTTGTCACAGTATAATACACAATATAAGTAAAAATTACATACAAAAAGCATCTAAAAAAAACAGTGAGAAAATAAGACCTGAGAAAAATGCATTTTAGAGAAAAATATAACCACAGAAATTAGAAAGAAATACATTTTAATAATTCTGCAATTAGTAGATGGATTGTGTTGTTCTTGGAGTATGTTTTTTCTTACCTTTTTCTATTTATGTATACATGTATATTATTTTTTTTCAGGGCGGTATACCAGAAAATGTATAACATTCTTGTTTTTTTTTTTCTGTAGGATTTGGAAGAAAATATGTATGTCTCTCTGTCTCTCTCTCTATATATTTATCCTTTTATTTCTTTCCTTTGCATGTTTTGAAATAAGTTTCTCTTTATGTTTCTTCTTCTTTCAATACAGTAACCTGACTGTCTTGGTCTAATCTTAGTGCAAATAAAAAGATAAAAAGAAAGAAGAATAAAGATGTGGAGAAAGAAGAATAAAGAAAGATGGTGGAGAGGGGTTTCAGCTATATTTGATTTTGATGTACAACATATTCAGACTCTTTTTGAAAAATATTGGTGGCCCTTAAAAGGGCCGTTATTGTATAGAGTAAAGGTCAGTTTAAGCACGTTCTCCACGGATTCTGCGAGCCAACTGGATGTCTTTGGGCATGATGGTGACTCTCTTGGCGTGGATTGCACACAAGTTGGTGTCCTCGAAAAGACCAACGAGGTAAGCTTCACTGGCTTCCTGGAGGGCCATAACGGCAGAGCTCTGGAAACGAAGATCAGTCTTGAAGTCTTGAGCAATTTCACGAACTAATCTCTGGAAGGGGAGTTTCCTGATGAGGAGTTCAGTACTTTTCTGGTATCTTCTGATCTCACGAAGAGCGACTGTTCCTGGCCTGTATCTATGTGGCTTCTTAACTCCACCTGTGGCAGGTGCGCTCTTACGGGCGGCCTTGGTGGCAAGTTGTTTTCTTGGAGCTTTTCCTCCAGTGGATTTACGGGCGGTCTGCTTTGTACGAGCCATTGCGATATGTTCTCTGTGAAAATCTACGATTACACGACAGAATACTTTAAAACTTCGAATGTTAGTGTATTTGTGCTAGCCGCAATGTTTGCAAACACGACACTGATTGGCCTTTCGGTGTAATAAAACTCACGTTGATTGGTTGAAATCTCTGTATTATGATTGGACTGATCTGGAAGTTACTTTCACAGCTTTCAATCCCTTTTTGGACTGAAGCTAACAATTATTGTTCACCCCAAGCTAACATTTGGCACACATTTGTTTCTATTCTGTTTTGTTGTGATCGTGTCAACGAAAATTTAAATCAGAAAAAAAAGTACTCAAGAGTAATGAAGAATTGAATTATTCTTTATTCAAATAATAAATAATTGGTTAATCAACAGTCTGACACGAAATTAATAATTGACAGGAAAATAAGTCTCTGTAAATTAAATAGCAAAATAGGAAAAAAAAGAAGAAAAAAACATCATCCATCCATTTTGATCAGTATCCGATTGGTATAGACATGCAGCCGTTTTCTTAGAGCGTGTCGCCTGTTTCTCGTATAAAGACATGCTTATAACAGTACACAACTGTCACTCGTCTCACTCGTCTCAGTGTCTTGAAAAGGTTCTTACGACAGAGAGAACACTTTTTAATGTCTATAGTCTTTGTATTCTCTAGCTACATTCTCTGTATTCTCTATAGTCTCGGTATTCTCTCCAGTATACTGCACGCATACTGGGAAACTTGCTCATTGTTAAAGTATTATTTATTGTTTATATACGATTTTGCCGAATACAACTGATTTCAGCTTAAAAAAAAAAAAAAATCTACACAACTATAAATATACGCATAAGTACTTTGTATTAGAACACAAACTATATATTATATATTTAAGAGAATGTGACAGCAGAAGAAGAAGAAGAAGAAAAGAATCCAGCTAGATCACAGACAAGACCGACACACACACAACGAACGAACGAACGAACGAACGAACGAACGACGAACGAACGAACGAACGAACGAACGAACGAACGAACGAACGAACGAACGAACGAACGAACGAATATATTTATATAAAAATAAGGTCAAAGATTGTAATTTGTGTGCGTAAATTATATAATATAATATATAGGACTGCAACTAATTTACACAACAAACGATACAAATATGCAACATTGACCACTAACAACTGAGTTTTTCTTCCTCTCGTGCTTGCGCATTTCCGTCGAATATACGTTATATGGTTGTATATTTTCTTGGACTTGTATAAGAAAGAAAGAAAGAAAAAAAAAAGAAACATGTAATGTTCTTCATTTTTTTCACACCAACTATTGTAATATATGATAAGAAAGTAGACACCTGTATATTGTTTGCAAAGAAAAAAGAAAACAGAAAAATAAAAAGACAGAGAAATAGAGGGAGTGAGCTATGTTTGAGATTGCTTTCTGCATTCAACTAAATTGTACAACAAAATCAGATTCTTTTTGAAAAATGTTGGTGGCCCTGAAAAGGGCCGTTGTAAGTGAAGTTTCTGTTGTGTTGACTTTACTTGGCAGCTTTCTGTGTCTTCTTTGGCAGAAGTACAGCCTGGATGTTTGGTAAAACACCTCCTTGGGCAATGGTTACACCAGAGAGAAGTTTGTTCAATTCTTCGTCGTTTCTGATGGCCAACTGGAGATGACGGGGGATGATTCTGCTCTTCTTGTTGTCACGGGCAGCATTTCCTGCCAACTCCAAAACCTCAGCTGCTAAGTATTCCAAGACAGCGGCAAGGTAGACTGGTGCTCCGGCACCAACTCTCTCGGCGTAGTTTCCTTTCCTCAAAAGTCTGTGGATACGACCTACTGGGAACTGAAGTCCGGCACGGGATGACCTAGACTTTGCCTTTGCTTTTGCTTTTCCTCCTTTTCCTCGTCCTGACATTTTGATTTAATACGTTGTTTGACTTGAACAAGTATAAACAATGATTATCCCAAGAGGTGGTAGTTTACTATTTATACCCGCAAAACGGATTGAAAGATGTTTCAGTTCTAAACCAATCAAATCATCGCTTCTTCCAGGTAGTTAGGTTGAATGTTAGAAGGTGCTCTCTCCGAAGTTCGCGTTAAGTAAAAACTTTCAATCCGTTTTGCCGAGTATAAATAGAAATTTTTATTAACGGCCATCATTCACTGATTACATTTCAGAGAGTATACATCTGTCAAAATGCCACCAAAAGTTGGAACCAAAGGAGCCAAAAAGGCCGTAACAAAGGCAAAGACTGCCCGACCCGGCGGTGACAAGAAAAGGAGGAGGAAGAGGAGAGAATCCTATGCCATCTACATCTACAAAGTCTTGAGACAGGTTCACCCAGACACTGGAGTATCCTCAAAGGCTATGTCTATCATGAACAGTTTTGTCAACGACATCTTTGAGAGAATCGCTGCAGAAGCTTCCCGTCTCGCTCACTACAACAAGAGATCTACCATCACATCTCGGGAGATCCAGACTGCAGTTCGTCTGCTCTTACCCGGTGAATTGGCCAAGCACGCTGTCAGTGAAGGTACCAAAGCCGTCACAAAGTACACCAGCAGCAAGTAAACAACGAGAAGTTTCACTTCACAAACGGCCCTTTTCAGGGCCACCAACATTTTTCAAAAAGAGTCTTATTATTGTTGTACATTAACAAACTTCTAAATCAAGCTGTGTCCCACCCCAAAAATGAACAATTTATCTATATCTGGATTCTGTCTTTTTGTCTTTCTTTCTTGCTTTCTTATTTTTCTCTTCTTTATTCTTCATCTGATTAGTCCGATTTCAAAAAGGTTGTTATTAAAAATATACACAAAATTTAACGGGTTATACGTTTCTTCCTCTCTTTTTTTTGTGTGTCTAGAATAAAATTATACTTGAATATGTATTGATGAACCATTGTATAAAACATAAACACGAACAGATAAATTCAACGTTGACAGAAAGGGGGGCGGGGATAAAAAAAAAACAAAACCAAACAATATAAACTAGATTGAATGTTTGACAATGGAGAAAAATTAAGCAATATATTTATGACATAAAAGAATATGAAATAAAGAATAAAATTGTAATTTACATTACAAATCGGGATTCATATTGTATCCACAGACTTGCTTGCCTTTTTTTAATGGGGGTAAAATAAAAAATGAAAAAGTACAATATGAGCGAATAAAAGAAAAAAGGAAAGAAAAGAAAGTTGGCAAGTTGGACAAGAGAAAGCTATGATTTTCATTTTTAAGTACAACAAATGCAGATTCTTTTTGAAATATGTTGGTGGCCCTGAAAAGGGCCGTTGTATTTGTATTTTCAGCTGGCTGTTTAACCTCCGAATCCGTAAAGGGTACGTCCTTGACGTTTCAGGGCGTAGACAACATCCATGGCAGTGACAGTCTTCCTCTTTGCGTGCTCTGTGTATGTGACAGCATCACGGATGACATTTTCCAAAAAGACTTTCAAGACACCACGTGTTTCCTCGTAGATAAGACCAGAGATACGTTTGACACCACCTCTTCTTGCTAAACGACGGATTGCTGGTTTGGTGATACCTTGGATATTATCACGCAACACCTTCCTGTGACGTTTGGCGCCTCCTTTACCTAGACCTTTTCCTCCTTTACCTCTTCCTGACATGTTGCTTGCTTTGTGAAGTTCGATAAAACGAATGACAACACTATCCAAATTATGCTATATATGTCATGAACGCGGCCCTAAAAGAAATACCACTGAATTTTTGATAGGTTGGACCTGATTGGTTGTTTTCGTCTAAATCCGGGAGGTAACTCTGTAGGAATTCTGTACACTTTCAATCCACTTTTTGATTGAAGCTCTGAAAATATATGAAAATAAAATATTTCAAACTGTATACAAATAAAAATACAAAGATTATAAAAGATGGACCAAATAACTAATGATCTCCATCATCAATTAATACTTCTTATATTTTCCAATGTGAAAGAGATTTATTTCCTTTTACTTAAATTAAAATACAAGAACATATCACACTGCATACATAAGCAGGAGTTAACAATGTGCAATTGCAATTAAAACAATTAGTTTAAAAAAATCTTTTTATACAGTTTTTTCTTGTTCTAAGGATACAGTTTCAGAGATAGTCCACTCTGCAGACTTAAGAGAGTAAAAGCAAAACTAAACTACAGCATACCAGTTTTAATAGTTAAGCATGGACAGATAAATTTGTAAATAAAAACAGGTGTGCATAATAATTTTTCTAAAAATCACCTTTACCAGTTTCAATAAAGATGTCCCGGGAAATTGACATTTCAAACATGTTATTATTACATGTATACAATCAATGCTCATCTTTTAACTACTAATTAGGAATCTTTCTAAATTTAGCAGCTACATATATATGAATACTTTATACATGTAGTCATAAGCTTTTGAAATGTACACAGTGCAGCCTCACTTTTTAAATACCACAATTGGTACATCACTGAATGAATAAATTATTGCGCCTTGCCTATTTTTCTCCACCAATTGGGAAAAAAGATTCATCCGCACACATGTTCACATCATTTATAAGGCACATAGAGCACCCAAAATAGCTGCATTTTAATCGCAAAATAAAGGTATTAAAAAAAAAGTTCTTTCTGTAACACACAATTGATGAAGACAAAGTTTTCAATGAGAATTTAAGGTGGACTACTTGGACCCGTACCGAAAATATATTTCAGAAATATAAAATAATTGAATCTTCTCATGTTGTCACAGTATAATACACAATATAAGTAAAAATTACATACAAAAAGCATCTAAAAAAAACAGTGAGAAAATAAGACCTGAGAAAAATGCATTTTAGAGAAAAATATAACCACAGAAATTAGAAAGAAATACATTTTAATAATTCTGCAATTAGTAGATGGATTGTGTTGTTCTTGGAGTATGTTTTTTCTTACCTTTTTCTATTTATGTATACATGTATATTATTTTTTTTCAGGGCGGTATACCAGAAAATGTATAACATTCTTGTTTTTTTTTTTCTGTAGGATTTGGAAGAAAATATGTATGTCTCTCTGTCTCTCTCTCTATATATTTATCCTTTTATTTCTTTCCTTTGCATGTTTTGAAATAAGTTTCTCTTTATGTTTCTTCTTCTTTCAATACAGTAACCTGACTGTCTTGGTCTAATCTTAGTGCAAAATAAAAAGATAAAAAGAAAGAAGAATAAAGATGTGGAGAAAGAAGAATAAAGAAAGATGGTGGAGAGGGGGTTTCAGCTATATTTGATTTTGATGTACAACATATTCAGACTCTTTTTGAAAAATATTGGTGGCCCTTAAAAGGGCCGTTATTGTATAGAGTAAAGGTCAGTTTAAGCACGTTCTCCACGGATTCTGCGAGCCAACTGGATGTCTTTGGGCATGATGGTGACTCTCTTGGCGTGGATTGCACACAAGTTGGTGTCCTCGAAAAGACCAACGAGGTAAGCTTCACTGGCTTCCTGGAGGGCCATAACGGCAGAGCTCTGGAAACGAAGATCAGTCTTGAAGTCTTGAGCAATTTCACGAACTAATCTCTGGAGGGAGTTTCCTGATGAGGAGTTCAGTACTTTTCTGGTATCTTCTGATCTCACGAAGAGCGACTGTTCCTGGCCTGTATCTATGTGGCTTCTTAACTCCACCTGTGGCAGGTGCGCTCTTACGGGCGGCCTTGGTGGCAAGTTGTTTTCTTGGAGCTTTTCCTCCAGTGGATTTACGGGCGGTCTGCTTTGTACGAGCCATTGCGATATGTTCTCTGTGAAAATCTACGATTACACGACAGAATACTTTAAAACTTCGAATGTTAGTGTATTTGTGCTAGCCGCAATGTTTGCAAACACGACACTGATTGGCCTTTCGGTGTAATAAAACTCACGTTGATTGGTTGAAATCTCTGTATTATGATTGGACTGATCTGGAAGTTACTTTCACAGCTTTCAATCCCTTTTTGGACTGAAGCTAACAATTATTGTTCACCCCAAGCTAACATTTGGCACACATTTGTTTCTATTCTGTTTTGTTGTGATCGTGTCAACGAAAATTTAAATCAGAAAAAAAAGTACTCAAGAGTAATGAAGAATTGAATTATTCTTTATTCAAATAATAAATAATTGGTTAATCAACAGTCTGACACGAAATTAATAATTGACAGGAAAATAAGTCTCTGTAAATTAAATAGCAAAATAGGAAAAAAAAGAAGAAAAAAACATCATCCATCCATTTTGATCAGTATCCGATTGGTATAGACATGCAGCCGTTTTCTTAGAGCGTGTCGCCTGTTTCTCGTATAAAGACATGCTTATAACAGTACACAACTGTCACTCGTCTCACTCGTCTCAGTGTCTTGAAAAGGTTCTTACGACAGAGAGAACACTTTTTAATGTCTATAGTCTTTGTATTCTCTAGCTACATTCTCTGTATTCTCTATAGTCTCGGTATTCTCTCCAGTATACTGCACGCATACTGGGAAACTTGCTCATTGTTAAAGTATTATTTATTGTTTATATACGATTTGCCGAATACAACTGATTTCAGCTTAAAAAAAAAAAAAAAATCTACACAACTATAAATATACGCATAAGTACTTTGTATTAGAACACAAACTATATATTATATATTTAAGAGAATGTGACAGCAGAAGAAGAAGAAGAAGAAAAGAATCCAGCTAGATCACAGACAAGACCGACACACACACAACGAACGAACGAACGAACGAACGAACGAACGAACGAACGAACGAACGAACGAACGAACGAACGAACGAACGAACGAACGAACGAACGAATATATTTATATAAAAATAAGGTCAAAGATTGTAATTTGTGTGCGTAAATTATATAATATAATATATAGGACTGCAACTAATTTACACAACAAACGATACAAATATGCAACATTGACCACTAACAACTGAGTTTTTCTTCCTCTCGTGCTTGCGCATTTCCGTCGAATATACGTTATATGGTTGTATATTTTCTTGGACTTGTATAAGAAAAGAAAGAAAGAAAAAAAAAAGAAACATGTAATGTTCTTCATTTTTTTCACACCAACTATTGTAATATATGATAAGAAAGTAGACACCTGTATATTGTTTGCAAAGAAAAAGAAAACAGAAAAATAAAAAGACAGAGAAATAGAGGGAGTGAGCTATGTTTGAGATTGCTTTCTGCATTCAACTAAATTGTACAACAAAATCAGATTCTTTTTGAAAAATGTTGGTGGCCCTGAAAAGGGCCGTTGTAAGTGAAGTTTCTGTTGTGTTGACTTTACTTGGCAGCTTTCTGTGTCTTCTTTGGCAGAAGTACAGCCTGGATGTTGGTAAAACACCTCCTTGGGCAATGGTTACACCAGAGAGAAGTTTGTTCAATTCTTCGTCGTTTCTGATGGCCAACTGGAGATGACGGGGGATGATTCTGCTCTTCTTGTTGTCACGGGCAGCATTTCCTGCCAACTCCAAAACCTCAGCTGCTAAGTATTCCAAGACAGCGGCAAGGTAGACTGGTGCTCCGGCACCAACTCTCTCGGCGTAGTTTCCTTTCCTCAAAAGTCTGTGATACGACCTACTGGGAACTGAAGTCCGGCACGGGATGACCTAGACTTTGCCTTTGCTTTGCTTTTCCTCCTTTTCCTCGTCCTGACATTTTGATTTAATACGTTGTTTGACTTGAACAAGTATAAACAATGATTATCCCAAGAGGTGGTAGTTTACTATTTATACCGCAAAACGGATTGAAAGATGTTTCAGTTCTAAACCAATCAAATCATCGCTTCTTCCAGGTAGTTAGGTTGAATGTTAGAAGGTGCTCTCTCCGAAGTTCGCGTTAAGTAAAAACTTTCAATCGTTTTGCCGAGTATAAATAGAAATTTTTATTAACGGCCATCATTCACTGATTACATTTCAGAGAGTATACATCTGTCAAAATGCCACCAAAAGTTGGAACCAAAGGAGCCAAAAAGGCCGTAACAAAGGCAAAGACTGCCCGACCCGGCGGTGACAAGAAAAGGAGGAGGAAGAGGAGAGAATCCTATGCCATCTACATCTACAAAGTCTTGAGACAGGTTCACCCAGACACTGGAGTATCCTCAAAGGCTATGTCTATCATGAACAGTTTTGTCAACGACATCTTTGAGAGAATCGCTGCAGAAGCTTCCCGTCTCGCTCACTACAACAAGAGATCTACCATCACATCTCGGGAGATCCAGACTGCAGTTCGTCTGCTCTTACCCGGTGAATTGGCCAAGCACGCTGTCAGTGAAGGTACCAAAGCCGTCACAAAGTACACCAGCAGCAAAGTAAACAACGAGAAGTTTCACTTCACAAACGGCCCTTTTCAGGGCCACCAACATTTTTCAAAAAGAGTCTTATTATTGTTGTACATAACAAACTTCTAAATCAAGCTGTGTCCCACCCCAAAAATGAACAATTTATCTATATCTGGATTCTGTCTTTTTGTCTTTCTTTCTTGCTTTCTTATTTTTCTCTTCTTTATTCTTCATCTGATTAGTCCGATTTCAAAAAAGGTTGTTATTAAAAATATACACAAAATTTAACGGGTTATACGTTTCTTCCTCTCTTTTTTTTGTGTGTCTAGAATAAAATTATACTTGAATATGTATTGATGAACCATTGTATAAAACATAAACACGAACAGATAAATTCAACGTTGACAGAAAGGGGGGCGGGGATAAAAAAAAAACAAAACCAAACAATATAAACTAGATTGAATGTTTGACAATGGAGAAAAATTAAGCAATATATTTATGACATAAAAGAATATGAAATAAAGAATAAAATTGTAATTTACATTACAAATCGGGATTCATATTGTATCCACAGACTTGCTTGCCTTTTTTAATGGGGGTAAAATAAAAAATGAAAAAGTACAATATGAGCGAATAAAAGAAAAAAGGAAAGAAAAGAAAGTTGGGCAAGTTGGACAAGAGAAAGCTATGATTTTCATTTTAAGTACAACAAATGCAGATTCTTTTTGAAATATGTTGGTGGCCCTGAAAAGGGCCGTTGTATTTGTATTTTTCAGCTGGCTGTTTAACCTCCGAATCCGTAAAGGGTACGTCCTTGACGTTTCAGGGCGTAGACAACATCCATGGCAGTGACAGTCTTCCTCTTTGCGTGCTCTGTGTATGTGACAGCATCACGGATGACATTTTCCAAAAAGACTTTCAAGACACCACGTGTTTCCTCGTAGATAAGACCAGAGATACGTTTGACACCACCTCTTCTTGCTAAACGACGGATTGCTGGTTTGGTGATACCTTGGATATTATCACGCAACACCTTCCTGTGACGTTTGGCGCCTCCTTTACCTAGACCTTTTCCTCCTTTACCTCTTCCTGACATGTTGCTTGCTTTGTGAAGTTCGATAAAACGAATGACAACACTATCCAAATTATGCTATATATGTCATGAACGCGGCCCTAAAAGAAATACCACTGAATTTTTGATAGGTTGGACCTGATTGGTTGTTTTCGTCTAAATCCGGGAGGTAACTCTGTAGGAATTCTGTACACTTTCAATCCACTTTTGATTGAAGCTCTGAAAATATATGAAAATAAAATATTTCAAACTGTATACAAATAAAAATACAAAGATTATAAAAGATGGACCAAATAACTAATGATCTCCATCATCAATTAATACTTCTTATATTTTCCAATGTGAAAGAGATTTATTTCCTTTTACTTAAATTAAAATACAAGAACATATCACACTGCATACATAAGCAGGAGTTAACAATGTGCAATTGCAATTAAAAACAATTAGTTTAAAAAAAATCTTTTTATACAGTTTTTTCTTGTTCTAAGGATACAGTTTCAGAGATAGTCCACTCTGCAGACTTAAGAGAGTAAAAGCAAAACTAAACTACAGCATACCAGTTTTAATAGTTAAGCATGGACAGATAAATTTGTAAATAAAAACAGGTGTGCATAATAATTTTTCTAAAAATCACCTTTACCAGTTTCAATAAAGATGTCCCGGGAAATTGACATTTCAAACATGTTATTATTACATGTATACAATCAATGCTCATCTTTTAACTACTAATTAGGAATCTTTCTAAATTTAGCAGCTACATATATATGAATACTTTATACATGTAGTCATAAGCTTTGAAATGTACACAGTGCAGCCTCACTTTTTAAATACCACAATTGGTACATCACTGAATGAATAAATTATTGCGCCTTGCCTATTTTCTCCACCAATTGGGAAAAAAGATTCATCCGCACACATGTTCACATCATTTATAAGGCACATAGAGCACCCAAAATAGCTGCATTTTAATCGCAAAATAAAGGTATTAAAAAAAAAGTTCTTTCTGTAACACACAATTGATGAAGACAAAGTTTTCAATGAGAATTTAAGGTGGACTACTTGGACCCGTACCGAAAATATATTTCAGAAATATAAAATAATTGAATCTTCTCATGTTGTCACAGTATAATACACAATATAAGTAAAAATTACATACAAAAAGCATCTAAAAAAAACAGTGAGAAAATAAGACCTGAGAAAAATGCATTTTAGAGAAAAATATAACCACAGAAATTAGAAAGAAATACATTTTAATAATTCTGCAATTAGTAGATGGATTGTGTTGTTCTTGGAGTATGTTTTTTCTTACCTTTTTCTATTTATGTATACATGTATATTATTTTTTTTCAGGGCGGTATACCAGAAAATGTATAACATTCTTGTTTTTTTTTTTCTGTAGGATTTGGAAGAAAATATGTATGTCTCTCTGTCTCTCTCTCTATATATTTATCCTTTTATTCTTTCCTTTGCATGTTTTGAAATAAGTTTCTCTTTATGTTTCTTCTTCTTTCAATACAGTAACCTGACTGTCTTGGTCTAATCTTAGTGCAAAATAAAAAGATAAAAAGAAAGAAGAATAAAGATGTGAGAAAGAAGAATAAAGAAAGATGGTGGAGAGGGGGTTTCAGCTATATTTGATTTTGATGTACAACATATTCAGACTCTTTTTGAAAAATATTGGTGGCCCTTAAAAGGGCCGTTATTGTATAGAGTAAAGGTCAGTTTAAGCACGTTCTCCACGGATTCTGCGAGCCAACTGGATGTCTTTGGGCATGATGGTGACTCTCTTGGCGTGGATTGCACACAAGTTGGTGTCCTCGAAAAGACCAACGAGGTAAGCTTCACTGGCTTCCTGGAGGGCCATAACGGCAGAGCTCTGGAAACGAAGATCAGTCTTGAAGTCTTGAGCAATTTCACGAACTAATCTCTGGAAGGGGAGTTTCCTGATGAGGAGTTCAGTACTTTTCTGGTATCTTCTGATCTCACGAAGAGCGACTGTTCCTGGCCTGTATCTATGTGGCTTCTTAACTCCACCTGTGGCAGGTGCGCTCTTACGGGCGGCCTTGGTGGCAAGTTGTTTTCTTGGAGCTTTTCCTCCAGTGGATTTACGGGCGGTCTGCTTTGTACGAGCCATTGCGATATGTTCTCTGTGAAAATCTACGATTACACGACAGAATACTTTAAAACTTCGAATGTTAGTGTATTTGTGCTAGCCGCAATGTTGCAAACACGACACTGATTGGCCTTTCGGTGTAATAAAACTCACGTTGATTGGTTGAAATCTCTGTATTATGATTGGACTGATCTGGAAGTTACTTTCACAGCTTTCAATCCCTTTTGGACTGAAGCTAACAATTATTGTTCACCCCAAGCTAACATTTGGCACACATTTGTTTCTATTCTGTTTTGTTGTGATCGTGTCAACGAAAATTTAAATCAGAAAAAAAAGTACTCAAGAGTAATGAAGAATTGAATTATTCTTTATTCAATAATAAATAATTGGTTAATCAACAGTCTGACACGAAATTAATAATTGACAGGAAAATAAGTCTCTGTAAATTAAATAGCAAAATAGGAAAAAAAAGAAGAAAAAAACATCATCCATCCATTTTGATCAGTATCCGATTGGTATAGACATGCAGCCGTTTTCTTAGAGCGTGTCGCCTGTTTCTCGTATAAAGACATGCTTATAACAGTACACAACTGTCACTCGTCTCACTCGTCTCAGTGTCTTGAAAAGGTTCTTACGACAGAGAGAACACTTTTTAATGTCTATAGTCTTTGTATTCTCTAGCTACATTCTCTGTATTCTCTATAGTCTCGGTATTCTCTCCAGTATACTGCACGCATACTGGGAAACTTGCTCATTGTTAAAGTATTATTTATTGTTTATATACGATTTTGCCGAATACAACTGATTTCAGCTTAAAAAAAAAAAAAATCTACACAACTATAAATATACGCATAAGTACTTTGTATTAGAACACAAACTATATATTATATATTTAAGAGAATGTGACAGCAGAAGAAGAAGAAGAAGAAAAGAATCCAGCTAGATCACAGACAAGACCGACACACACACAACGAACGAACGAACGAACGAACGAACGAACGAACGAACGAACGAACGAACGAACGAACGAACGAACGAACGAACGAACGAACGAACGAATATATTTATATAAAAATAAGGTCAAAGATTGTAATTTGTGTGCGTAAATTATATAATATAATATATAGGACTGCAACTAATTTACACAACAAACGATACAAATATGCAACATTGACCACTAACAACTGAGTTTTTCTTCCTCTCGTGCTTGCGCATTTCCGTCGAATATACGTTATATGGTTGTATATTTTCTTGGACTTGTATAAGAAAAGAAAGAAAGAAAAAAAAAGAAACATGTAATGTTCTTCATTTTTTTCACACCAACTATTGTAATATATGATAAGAAAGTAGACACCTGTATATTGTTTGCAAAGAAAAAAGAAAACAGAAAAATAAAAAGACAGAGAAATAGAGGGAGTGAGCTATGTTTGAGATTGCTTTCTGCATTCAACTAAATTGTACAACAAAATCAGATTCTTTTTGAAAATGTTGGTGGCCCTGAAAAGGGCCGTTGTAAGTGAAGTTTCTGTTGTGTTGACTTTACTTGGCAGCTTTCTGTGTCTTCTTTGGCAGAAGTACAGCCTGGATGTTTGGTAAAACACCTCCTTGGGCAATGGTTACACCAGAGAGAAGTTTGTTCAATTCTTCGTCGTTTCTGATGGCCAACTGGAGATGACGGGGGATGATTCTGCTCTTCTTGTTGTCACGGGCAGCATTTCCTGCCAACTCCAAAACCTCAGCTGCTAAGTATTCCAAGACAGCGGCAAGGTAGACTGGTGCTCCGGCACCAACTCTCTCGGCGTAGTTTCCTTTCCTCAAAAGTCTGTGGATACGACCTACTGGGAACTGAAGTCCGGCACGGGATGACCTAGACTTTGCTTTGCTTTTGCTTTTCCTCCTTTTCCTCGTCCTGACATTTTGATTTAATACGTTGTTTGACTTGAACAAGTATAAACAATGATTATCCCAGAGGTGGTAGTTTACTATTTATACCCGCAAAACGGATTGAAAGATGTTTCAGTTCTAAACCAATCAAATCATCGCTTCTTCCAGGTAGTTAGGTTGAATGTTAGAAGGTGCTCTCTCCGAAGTTCGCGTTAAGTAAAAACTTTCAATCCGTTTTGCCGAGTATAAATAGAAATTTTTATTAACGGCCATCATTCACTGATTACATTTCAGAGAGTATACATCTGTCAAAATGCCACCAAAAGTTGGAACCAAAGGAGCCAAAAAGGCCGTAACAAAGGCAAAGACTGCCCGACCCGGCGGTGACAAGAAAAGGAGGAGGAAGAGGAGAGAATCCTATGCCATCTACATCTACAAAGTCTTGAGACAGGTTCACCCAGACACTGGAGTATCCTCAAAGGCTATGTCTATCATGAACAGTTTTGTCAACGACATCTTTGAGAGAATCGCTGCAGAAGCTTCCCGTCTCGCTCACTACAACAAGAGATCTACCATCACATCTCGGGAGATCCAGACTGCAGTTCGTCTGCTCTTACCCGGTGAATTGGCCAAGCACGCTGTCAGTGAAGGTACCAAAGCCGTCACAAAGTACACCAGCAGCAAGTAAACAACGAGAAGTTT
>NW_027268471.1:0-8018 GCF_963676685.1 Mytilus edulis | reverse complement strand
AAACTAGCACACCTTAGGTTGACAGACGTTGCGGGCATAATATTTGGGCCACATATAAAAAATTGATATCGACTTGTAGCACAGGAACAGGGCAACAAATTCATACCAGTAGATGTATGCTATGTTGTCACAACTTTCGGCATTTAGCACACTCCCGGAAATCTATGACAGTCTGGAAAGTCACTTCCGTTTAATGAATTGTGGACAAACTATACATGCGACCCCCTATAAATAGCGGCAGAAAGTTAGCAAACTGCCAGGGCAACTAACTAATAACACCAAAGTTGTGCTCAGCCGATAAACTCGCCGGTATTTTTGAAAAAACGGAGAAAACGATTAGACCCAATAGCGTTAGCGGAGGTGTCATTTTGTTAACGTAATCGTAAACTAGCACACCTTAGGTTGACAGACGTTGCGGGCATAATATTTGGGCCACATATAAAAGATTGATATCGACTTGTAGCACAGGAACAGGGCAACAAATTCATACCAGTAGATGTATGCTATGTTGTCACAACTTTCGGCATTTAGCACACTCCCGGAAATCTATGACAGTCTGGAAAGTCACTTCCGTTTAATGAATTGTGGACAAACTATACATGCGACCCCCTATAAATAGCGGCAGAAAGTTAGCAAACTGCCAGGGCAACTAACTAATAACACCAAAGTTGTGCTCAGCCGATAAACTCGCCGGTATTTTTGAAAAAACGGAGAAAACGATTAGACCCAATAGCGTTAGCGGAGGTGTCATTTTGTTAACGTAATCGTAAACTAGCACACCTTAGGTTGACAGACGTTGCGGGCATAATATTTGGGCCACATATAAAAGATTGATATCGACTTGTAGCACAGGAACAGGGCAACAAATTCATACCAGTAGATGTATGCTATGTTGTCACAACTTTCGGCATTTAGCACACTCCCGGAAATCTATGACAGTCTGGAAAGTCACTTCCGTTTAATGAATTGTGGACAAACTATACATGCGACCCCCTATAAATAGCGGCAGAAAGTTAGCAAACTGCCAGGGCAACTAACTAATAACACCAAAGTTGTGCTCAGCCGATAAACTCGCCGGTATTTTTGAAAAAACGGAGAAAACGATTAGACCCAATAGCGTTAGCGGAGGTGTCATTTTGTTAACGTAATCGTAAACTAGCACACCTTAGGTTGACAGACGTTGCGGGCATAATATTTGGGCCACATATAAAAGATTGATATCGACTTGTAGCACAGGAACAGGGCAACAAATTCATACCAGTAGATGTATGCTATGTTGTCACAACTTTCGGCATTTAGCACACTCCCGGAAATCTATGACAGTCTGGAAAGTCACTTCCGTTTAATGAATTGTGGACAAACTATACATGCGACCCCCTATAAATAGCGGCAGAAAGTTAGCAAACTGCCAGGGCAACTAACTAATAACACCAAAGTTGTGCTCAGCCGATAAACTCGCCGGTATTTTTGAAAAAACGGAGAAAACGATTAGACCCAATAGCGTTAGCGGAGGTGTCATTTTGTTAACGTAATCGTAAACTAGCACACCTTAGGTTGACAGACGTTGCGGGCATAATATTTGGGCCACATATAAAAGATTGATATCGACTTGTAGCACAGGAACAGGGCAACAAATTCATACCAGTAGATGTATGCTATGTTGTCACAACTTTCGGCATTTAGCACACTCCCGGAAATCTATGACAGTCTGGAAAGTCACTTCCGTTTAATGAATTGTGGACAAACTATACATGCGACCCCCTATAAATAGCGGCAGAAAGTTAGCAAACTGCCAGGGCAACTAACTAATAACACCAAAGTTGTGCTCAGCCGATAAACTCGCCGGTATTTTTGAAAAAACGGAGAAAACGATTAGACCCAATAGCGTTAGCGGAGGTGTCATTTTGTTAACGTAATCGTAAACTAGCACACCTTAGGTTGACAGACGTTGCGGGCATAATATTTGGGCCACATATAAAAGATTGATATCGACTTGTAGCACAGGAACAGGGCAACAAATTCATACCAGTAGATGTATGCTATGTTGTCACAACTTTCGGCATTTAGCACACTCCCGGAAATCTATGACAGTCTGGAAAGTCACTTCCGTTTAATGAATTGTGGACAAACTATACATGCGACCCCCTATAAATAGCGGCAGAAAGTTAGCAAACTGCCAGGGCAACTAACTAATAACACCAAAGTTGTGCTCAGCCGATAAACTCGCCGGTATTTTTGAAAAAACGGAGAAAACGATTAGACCCAATAGCGTTAGCGGAGGTGTCATTTTGTTAACGTAATCGTAAACTAGCACACCTTAGGTTGACAGACGTTGCGGGCATAATATTTGGGCCACATATAAAAAATTGATATCGACTTGTAGCACAGGAACAGGGCAACAAATTCATACCAGTAGATGTATGCTATGTTGTCACAACTTTCGGCATTTAGCACACTCCCGGAAATCTATGACAGTCTGGAAAGTCACTTCCGTTTAATGAATTGTGGACAAACTATACATGCGACCCCCTATAAATAGCGGCAGAAAGTTAGCAAACTGCCAGGGCAACTAACTAATAACACCAAAGTTGTGCTCAGCCGATAAACTCGCCGGTATTTTTGAAAAAACGGAGAAAACGATTAGACCCAATAGCGTTAGCGGAGGTGTCATTTTGTTAACGTAATCGTAAACTAGCACACCTTAGGTTGACAGACGTTGCGGGCATAATATTTGGGCCACATATAAAAGATTGATATCGACTTGTAGCACAGGAACAGGGCAACAAATTCATACCAGTAGATGTATGCTATGTTGTCACAACTTTCGGCATTTAGCACACTCCCGGAAATCTATGACAGTCTGGAAAGTCACTTCCGTTTAATGAATTGTGGACAAACTATACATGCGACCCCCTATAAATAGCGGCAGAAAGTTAGCAAACTGCCAGGGCAACTAACTAATAACACCAAAGTTGTGCTCAGCCGATAAACTCGCCGGTATTTTTGAAAAAACGGAGAAAACGATTAGACCCAATAGCGTTAGCGGAGGTGTCATTTTGTTAACGTAATCGTAAACTAGCACACCTTAGGTTGACAGACGTTGCGGGCATAATATTTGGGCCACATATAAAAGATTGATATCGACTTGTAGCACAGGAACAGGGCAACAAATTCATACCAGTAGATGTATGCTATGTTGTCACAACTTTCGGCATTTAGCACACTCCCGGAAATCTATGACAGTCTGGAAAGTCACTTCCGTTTAATGAATTGTGGACAAACTATACATGCGACCCCCTATAAATAGCGGCAGAAAGTTAGCAAACTGCCAGGGCAACTAACTAATAACACCAAAGTTGTGCTCAGCCGATAAACTCGCCGGTATTTTTGAAAAAACGGAGAAAACGATTAGACCCAATAGCGTTAGCGGAGGTGTCATTTTGTTAACGTAATCGTAAACTAGCACACCTTAGGTTGACAGACGTTGCGGGCATAATATTTGGGCCACATATAAAAAATTGATATCGACTTGTAGCACAGGAACAGGGCAACAAATTCATACCAGTAGATGTATGCTATGTTGTCACAACTTTCGGCATTTAGCACACTCCCGGAAATCTATGACAGTCTGGAAAGTCACTTCCGTTTAATGAATTGTGGACAAACTATACATGCGACCCCCTATAAATAGCGGCAGAAAGTTAGCAAACTGCCAGGGCAACTAACTAATAACACCAAAGTTGTGCTCAGCCGATAAACTCGCCGGTATTTTTGAAAAAACGGAGAAAACGATTAGACCCAATAGCGTTAGCGGAGGTGTCATTTTGTTAACGTAATCGTAAACTAGCACACCTTAGGTTGACAGACGTTGCGGGCATAATATTTGGGCCACATATAAAAGATTGATATCGACTTGTAGCACAGGAACAGGGCAACAAATTCATACCAGTAGATGTATGCTATGTTGTCACAACTTTCGGCATTTAGCACACTCCCGGAAATCTATGACAGTCTGGAAAGTCACTTCCGTTTAATGAATTGTGGACAAACTATACATGCGACCCCCTATAAATAGCGGCAGAAAGTTAGCAAACTGCCAGGGCAACTAACTAATAACACCAAAGTTGTGCTCAGCCGATAAACTCGCCGGTATTTTTGAAAAAACGGAGAAAACGATTAGACCCAATAGCGTTAGCGGAGGTGTCATTTTGTTAACGTAATCGTAAACTAGCACACCTTAGGTTGACAGACGTTGCGGGCATAATATTTGGGCCACATATAAAAGATTGATATCGACTTGTAGCACAGGAACAGGGCAACAAATTCATACCAGTAGATGTATGCTATGTTGTCACAACTTTCGGCATTTAGCACACTCCCGGAAATCTATGACAGTCTGGAAAGTCACTTCCGTTTAATGAATTGTGGACAAACTATACATGCGACCCCCTATAAATAGCGGCAGAAAGTTAGCAAACTGCCAGGGCAACTAACTAATAACACCAAAGTTGTGCTCAGCCGATAAACTCGCCGGTATTTTTGAAAAAACGGAGAAAACGATTAGACCCAATAGCGTTAGCGGAGGTGTCATTTTGTTAACGTAATCGTAAACTAGCACACCTTAGGTTGACAGACGTTGCGGGCATAATATTTGGGCCACATATAAAAAATTGATATCGACTTGTAGCACAGGAACAGGGCAACAAATTCATACCAGTAGATGTATGCTATGTTGTCACAACTTTCGGCATTTAGCACACTCCCGGAAATCTATGACAGTCTGGAAAGTCACTTCCGTTTAATGAATTGTGGACAAACTATACATGCGACCCCCTATAAATAGCGGCAGAAAGTTAGCAAACTGCCAGGGCAACTAACTAATAACACCAAAGTTGTGCTCAGCCGATAAACTCGCCGGTATTTTTGAAAAAACGGAGAAAACGATTAGACCCAATAGCGTTAGCGGAGGTGTCATTTTGTTAACGTATTCGTAAACTAGCACACCTTAGGTTGACAGACGTTGCGGGCATAATATTTGGGCCACATATAAAAGATTGATATCGACTTGTAGCACAGGAACAGGGCAACAAATTCATACCAGTAGATGTATGCTATGTTGTCACAACTTTCGGCATTTAGCACACTCCCGGAAATCTATGACAGTCTGGAAAGTCACTTCCGTTTAATGAATTGTGGACAAACTATACATGCGACCCCCTATAAATAGCGGCAGAAAGTTAGCAAACTGCCAGGGCAACTAACTAATAACACCAAAGTTGTGCTCAGCCGATAAACTCGCCGGTATTTTTGAAAAAACGGAGAAAACGATTAGACCCAATAGCGTTAGCGGAGGTGTCATTTTGTTAACGTAATCGTAAACTAGCACACCTTAGGTTGACAGACGTTGCGGGCATAATATTTGGGCCACATATAAAAGATTGATATCGACTTGTAGCACAGGAACAGGGCAACAAATTCATACCAGTAGATGTATGCTATGTTGTCACAACTTTCGGCATTTAGCACACTCCCGGAAATCTATGACAGTCTGGAAAGTCACTTCCGTTTAATGAATTGTGGACAAACTATACATGCGACCCCCTATAAATAGCGGCAGAAAGTTAGCAAACTGCCAGGGCAACTAACTAATAACACCAAAGTTGTGCTCAGCCGATAAACTCGCCGGTATTTTTGAAAAAACGGAGAAAACGATTAGACCCAATAGCGTTAGCGGAGGTGTCATTTTGTTAACGTAATCGTAAACTAGCACACCTTAGGTTGACAGACGTTGCGGGCATAATATTTGGGCCACATATAAAAAATTGATATCGACTTGTAGCACAGGAACAGGGCAACAAATTCATACCAGTAGATGTATGCTATGTTGTCACAACTTTCGGCATTTAGCACACTCCCGGAAATCTATGACAGTCTGGAAAGTCACTTCCGTTTAATGAATTGTGGACAAACTATACATGCGACCCCCTATAAATAGCGGCAGAAAGTTAGCAAACTGCCAGGGCAACTAACTAATAACACCAAAGTTGTGCTCAGCCGATAAACTCGCCGGTATTTTTGAAAAAACGGAGAAAACGATTAGACCCAATAGCGTTAGCGGAGGTGTCATTTTGTTAACGTAATCGTAAACTAGCACACCTTAGGTTGACAGACGTTGCGGGCATAATATTTGGGCCACATATAAAAGATTGATATCGACTTGTAGCACAGGAACAGGGCAACAAATTCATACCAGTAGATGTATGCTATGTTGTCACAACTTTCGGCATTTAGCACACTCCCGGAAATCTATGACAGTCTGGAAAGTCACTTCCGTTTAATGAATTGTGGACAAACTATACATGCGACCCCCTATAAATAGCGGCAGAAAGTTAGCAAACTGCCAGGGCAACTAACTAATAACACCAAAGTTGTGCTCAGCCGATAAACTCGCCGGTATTTTTGAAAAAACGGAGAAAACGATTAGACCCAATAGCGTTAGCGGAGGTGTCATTTTGTTAACGTAATCGTAAACTAGCACACCTTAGGTTGACAGACGTTGCGGGCATAATATTTGGGCCACATATAAAAAATTGATATCGACTTGTAGCACAGGAACAGGGCAACAAATTCATACCAGTAGATGTATGCTATGTTGTCACAACTTTCGGCATTTAGCACACTCCCGGAAATCTATGACAGTCTGGAAAGTCACTTCCGTTTAATGAATTGTGGACAAACTATACATGCGACCCCCTATAAATAGCGGCAGAAAGTTAGCAAACTGCCAGGGCAACTAACTAATAACACCAAAGTTGTGCTCAGCCGATAAACTCGCCGGTATTTTTGAAAAAACGGAGAAAACGATTAGACCCAATAGCGTTAGCGGAGGTGTCATTTTGTTAACGTAATCGTAAACTAGCACACCTTAGGTTGACAGACGTTGCGGGCATAATATTTGGGCCACATATAAAAGATTGATATCGACTTGTAGCACAGGAACAGGGCAACAAATTCATACCAGTAGATGTATGCTATGTTGTCACAACTTTCGGCATTTAGCACACT
This sequence comes from Mytilus edulis, assembly GCF_963676685.1. Taxonomy (NCBI): domain Eukaryota; kingdom Metazoa; phylum Mollusca; class Bivalvia; order Mytilida; family Mytilidae; genus Mytilus; species Mytilus edulis. The sequence continues at coordinate 953 of NW_027268471.1, read as the reverse complement.
CCCGGAAATCTATGACAGTCTGGAAAGTCACTTCCGTTTAATGAATTGTGGACAAACTATACATGCGACCCCCTATAAATAGCGGCAGAAAGTTAGCAAACTGCCAGGGCAACTAACTAATAACACCAAAGTTGTGCTCAGCCGATAAACTCGCCGGTATTTTTGAAAAAACGGAGAAAACGATTAGACCCAATAGCGTTAGCGGAGGTGTCATTTTGTTAACGTAATCGTAAACTAGCACACCTTAGGTTGACAGACGTTGCGGGCATAATATTTGGGCCACATATAAAAAATTGATATCGACTTGTAGCACAGGAACAGGGCAACAAATTCATACCAGTAGATGTATGCTATGTTGTCACAACTTTCGGCATTTAGCACACTCCCGGAAATCTATGACAGTCTGGAAAGTCACTTCCGTTTAATGAATTGTGGACAAACTATACATGCGACCCCCTATAAATAGCGGCAGAAAGTTAGCAAACTGCCAGGGCAACTAACTAATAACACCAAAGTTGTGCTCAGCCGATAAACTCGCCGGTATTTTTGAAAAAACGGAGAAAACGATTAGACCCAATAGCGTTAGCGGAGGTGTCATTTTGTTAACGTAATCGTAAACTAGCACACCTTAGGTTGACAGACGTTGCGGGCATAATATTTGGGCCACATATAAAAGATTGATATCGACTTGTAGCACAGGAACAGGGCAACAAATTCATACCAGTAGATGTATGCTATGTTGTCACAACTTTCGGCATTTAGCACACTCCCGGAAATCTATGACAGTCTGGAAAGTCACTTCCGTTTAATGAATTGTGGACAAACTATACATGCGACCCCCTATAAATAGCGGCAGAAAGTTAGCAAACTGCCAGGGCAACTAACTAATAACACCAAAGTTGTGCTCAGCCGATAAACTCGCCGGTATTTTTGAAAAAACGGAGAAAACGATT
>NW_027268470.1:0-21180 GCF_963676685.1 Mytilus edulis | reverse complement strand
GAGTCAAAAATTAGTTTTATGGTTCAATAAATTCAAAATAAATAATAGCTATTCATTAAGTATTACATGTCTAAGTTTAAGATGTTTAGGATTGTGTGTAATATCTCATCACATTTCTTTGTAAGCACATATTATAATGTACGCATCTCTTGAATATCAACCATTTTGATAGATATAGGAAGATGTGGTATGAGTGCCAATGAGACAACTCTCCATCTAAGTAACAATTTATAAAAGTAATCTATTATAGGTTAAGTACGGCCTTCAACACGGAGCCTTGGCTCACACCGAACAGGAGGCTATAACGGGACCAAAAATTAGCAGACTGTGAAAAAACATTCAAACGGGAAAACCAAACGTGTGTTTTAGCGTCAAAGAACGTAACACAATCCTAAACACTTCTTTAACCAAAAAATGTTGAGAAATATGACAAGTTTAGACATAAAAAGAAGCACAAAAAGGTGTGATTAGAATTTTAACACTTTTTTACAATGAATAAATATAGTATATTGCTATTATTTAGTGGAATACCCATATATCTAAAGTTAAAACGTTTAAAAATATCAATTTATAAACAGTACACCAAATTATAATGAAACAAAATGTGTCCATAGTACCGAATCGGCACTATCATTTTCTATGTTCAGTGGACCGTGAAATTAGGATAAAAACTCTTATTTGGCATTAAAATTAGAAAGATCATGTCATAGGGAACATGCGTACTAAGTTTCAAGTTGATTGGATTTCAACTTCATATAATTAACATTAAATGTATGTTTCACTATATTACGTTATTCTGATTGGCTAACTGTACATCACGTGTTTATTCCTTAAGCAGAGTGTCACACACTAAAACTTTTCATTCATGATGACACGAGGTCCCACAATAAAGTGCACTGGTATATGAAATAAAAACTTGATAAAAGGCGTGTTTTCATGATCCTATAGGTAAAAATGTAATTATAAGTATTGAATGCTTTTTTTTGTAACTTTATAGGGTTGTAAAAGCGTTTACCGTGCGCTCATTTTTAGTATGAAGCGCTTCTATGTACTTCGGTCAACGCTTTTACACCCCAATAAATTTACAAAAAAGAGCATTCAATTCTTAAATAAAAAAAACTACCTCGACCATAAACGTTAACCTGAAGCGGGACACATGGACGAACGAACGGACGGACGGACGGACGAATACACAGACAAGAAAACATAATACCCATTAATGAGCATAAAAACGTTCTAAACAATTTAAATTGAACAACTGATGTGTCGTAGATTTCACAATTCTCGGTAATAACTCTGTCATGTGTTCAGGTAGCAAAGTTTATTAAATAGACAATAATAGTGCATTGAGTTGACATATCACGATATAAGGATGAGGCTTAGAAACGGGAAATGCGAGGGCTGTGCCGAGCTATTTTCCCGTTTCGGGCCGAATATCTGGTCAGTGACTGTATATGACATAGAAATATACAGTCAACGCATTTTGACTGCTCAAATAGAACGAGTGCAGTATAAATAACTATACTAGTCATCACAAGAAATGATACAATGCTATGCATTTTCCATATATAATGAAGTTTGATTCACTGTACCAAGGTAATGGTTGCCTAATAAGTTTAATATCTACAGACTGCTATTGTCTCATCAAAACCACGTGCACTGATCTCAGGCAAATACCGAACTTTTTGATTTTTGTAATTTCAAAAATCATATTTCACCAAACAATTTAAAATATTATAAAACCTTCAATCTTTAAAGATGAAAATAGTCTGCTTAAATTTTTTGAATCAGGCCTTTGAAGATATTTGAATACTTTAATCTCATCTTAGAAATTAAATATCGACTTTTGTTATCAGTTTCCGCAAAAAAAATTGACCTCTTGTTCTATAACACGTTTTTTTTCTATCTTTCCAATATTGTCAAATTCTTTTAATCATATGTAATGTATTTGCTTTGCAAATGAATATTTTTTACTGGATAATGAAACAGTTTGTCCTATTTATCATATATTATGATAAATTCGATCTCAAATTGTATATGTTTTCTCATGTAACACATATTTTGTGTCTGAGTGTAAATAAAGTATTAAATTGTTAACTAGTACAAAATGTATATGTAAATAGCACGATAGCACATTAAGACATTGCGTGTAGATTCTATCTTTCTTCGCACTTTTTTTCTGTATCTAAAAATAAGCTTTCATCGTTGTATTCGTCAATGTGTAAATGGATACAATCTACAAAAATCTTTTCACACATACACACATCCGATTCCCAATGACAACTGTCTTTTTCGTCTGAAAAAAAACCAAACAAGAATGCGTCACTCATACTTTCATTTTATATGTTAAATCGACCGTGATATTGGGGTCAAAACTCTATTTTGGCTTTTAAATTAGAAAGATCATAAAAAATTATCATAGGGAACATGTGTACTAATTTTCAAATCGATTGGACTTCCACTTCATCAAAAACTACCTTGACCAAAACCTATAAACAAAACCTTTAACCTGAAGCGGGACAGACGACGAACGAACGAACGGACGCACAGACCGAAAACCATAATGTTCCTAAAAAGATCATTATGTATACGCCCCAGTTTTTTTCAAATTTTTAAATAGCTTCCATACGTTTTAAAGCTTTTTACTGGATATCCGTATTCTAATTTTATTCTTAAACAAACATGTATATAGTGTTACATTATGAACTGGTACATAAAGGGTCCGACTGAATATGTTGTCGGGGGATTGCGGTGGTCGATTGGTCTAAGTAGTTCAACTACTATTATACCAGCAGCTTGTCGACAATAAGGTTGTGGGTTCGAAGTCTGAACGTGGCAGATGCGTTTGACTCTAATCTTAATTGACTAGGATTGTCAGTTTTTCTGTCGATGGTATATGGGTTTCTCTGGTCTTCCTCTAAAAAATAACTAACCCCATGATATAGTGAATAAAGCCGAAAGTAGCGTTAAACACCAACATGTATATATGTATATAATTCAATATATCCCATTTAAAACGCATTCTTCGGATTTTGTATCTAATATTTGTCACTGTCGGTTAGCAATCCCTAATAAAACAATCCACTCATCAAAAAATGCAATAGGCCAAACCATTTTTTTTTTAATTTCGTTGTGTCCTGTTTGTTTTTCAAAGGCAACTATAAAGCAGTGTAAAAACAGAGGACAAACACGCAAATTTACTGAACATATCATATACCTAGAAACAATCTTTTGTTTAAACAAGAAGACCATTATTTTTTTTTCAACTGTTTTAGGGAATACTAGTAGTATGACTCATTTCAGATATTGATGTATACTCAAAGTTGCAATTCTGTAAATATAGACAATGTAATTTTCCATAGGACTCACTTTGCGGCTAAAACTGTGCCACTTTTAATATGAAGTTCTGTGAAAAATAATATCCCAGAACGGAAAGTTGATCTACACTACTATTTTATTCACCACTATTTTATTCAAAGATAATAAAAAAAATAGAGCTATGCAGTGTGGCATATTTTCAACATTTCTATGCCCTGAATTTCGAAGAGTTTAAACTTATACTAAAATTCTATACTACCACTACCTTCTATTTTTGTGGACTTACTAAGAATTAAATTTTTAGGCGCTACTATATTATTTTATACTGGTAACATTCCCGGATTTAGGGGGGCCAGGGGTCCCGGCCCCCCTCCCCCTTTTTGGGATAAAATTGGTTGCTTATATAGGGAATCACTGAAGCGTGACTAAAGTTGGCCCTCTCTTAGGCAGTCAGTGGGCCCCACTTATGAAAATTTCTAGATCTGCAACTGTTAATTTATCTATGAAGATTATGTATCTTCCCAAAAGAGGTGGTATTTAAAGTGCAAAAGTGAAAATAAGACAACATTGACATTATACATGTTTGACTTGCAGATATCAAAGATGTGAAATTGCTTCTTCGTATGATCATTGAAAAGAGGATGATTGACATTAAGACAACATTCAAAACTCCGTGGACAAAACAAACGTTGACAAAAAGTTAAACAAGATCACAAACGATACAAAGTACTACTAAAGTGTCAATCAATACCAAATAACACAACAAAAGACCGTATACTACCTCCTTTTAAAGTAGCCTAGTTCTACAGACAGATAGATTGGTTATCTGTCGGACTAGTCCTACTCTTAAAGAAGGGTAGTTTAACTAACCTTACACTGACTTCACGGTTCAGCTAACAAGGCAAGCTAACCAAAGAAATTACCTTTGCCTACAAACTCAATGCAATCGGCTGTAACATTTAGATGCTGTCTATTACAAGGACCATTATACCTCAAGAACGGTAAAAGTTAAAATCACCAATATTACACTTTGACCTCCATTTTGCCATCAGTAACAACATATTAAAATGGTTGAATGGTTCATGAGTAAATGCACGGGCACCGTTTGGCAGACGCCCACTAGCCGCCGGAACATCCCCATCGGAAATCCGGTTAAAATATGTTTTTGTACTGAATAACTTATACATTTGTAATTAATTACATTAATCATACCTTTACATTCTACTCTGTTTTTCCCTGTTACGTTAGAAATAATATAATCATAAGGCGTCCATTTAGGATGAAACCAGCATTTGTTTTCCCTCTTCTACCATGGAGTAGCAAGCGTCGTGGACTTGACAGCAACTATAAATAAAAAATAAACACCATACTAGTACATGTATCATGATAACAGGGCATTGCAACATTTATATCATTTTTCCTTTTTCTATACTTTTTTAATGGGGGAGGGGGTATCGGTTGAAGGACCTAATAAAGATCCGTCGTTTAATTGATAAATTAAATAACAATTACTGTTACCTTGGCAATATGTTGGGTTTGAATATATTCAAAAAATCTGTAATTACAATATACTACGTAGTGCTTTAAATAAATCTGAATTAACAGCAGACCTAATGATAATTTTAAAGATTTCATGTATTTCTTTCCGCACGTGAAACTCAAAAAAAAAAAAATCGAAAATATTTGTTTTTTTCAAGTTTGGCTGTACCTGTAGAATTCTTATTATAAACGAAATGTCACATGTACCCGGTGAATAAAGACCTATACATTTTTATTGGATATATCTAATTAAGGGATTGTTTTCAATATATTTTTCAATCAATGACATTAAGGGATTGGGGCATGTGTCCTGGTATTTTAAATAATTTCGACGTCTTTAATATTTTAAGACGTCCACTCTGTGTAGTATATCTATTTGGATCCATCTGATGAGTTAGGCCTTTTTCAAATGATTTTTATAGTTCGTTCTTATGTTGTAATGTTACACCACTGCCCACAGGTTAGGGGAAAGGTTGGGATCCTGCTAACATGAATAACCCCGCCACATTCTGTATATATGTTCCTGTCCCAAGTCAGGAGCCTGTAATTCGGTGGTTGTCGTTTGTTGCTGTGTTACATATTTGTTTTTCGTTCATTTTTGTACAAAAATTAGGCCGTTAGTTTTCTCGTTTGAATTGTTTTACATTTGTCATTTCGGGGCATTTTAAAGTTGACTATGCGTTATGGGCGTTGCTCATTGTTGAAGACTGTACGGTGACCTATAGTTGTTAATTTCTGTGTCATTTGGTATCTAGTGGAGAGTTGTCTCATTGGCAAGTATACCACATCTTCTTTTTTATAATAATATTTATTTTAACTAGTAGTATCCTGGAAACAGATTCTACGCTGAACAAAAATAAACGTCTTACCAAGGCTATTAGGAATATAGAAAAATAATATATAATTGTTGGGTGGATATTTAAGGTGGTACCTAACACCTTAGCTAAAATTAATTTGGCTCGTTTAATTTTCTTTAAATTTTGACAAAGTATTTACTTTGACCCTTTGACAAAAATATAAAGAAAATCAAAAAATATGAACCAACCGTTTAATCAGAAAAATTACACTGGTTTATATAGCAGTTTGACAAACACTTATTTTGATCATTGAGAAGCTTAATATTCCCTTAAGAACACAACGTCATTAAAACGTTCTGCTGATTTTACAGAGTTATCTCCCTGTAGTGTTAGGTACCATCTTAAAAAATTGTTGAGATATGAACGATTAACTTTGTGAAGGAATAGACCATAGCCCTCATGAGCAAATCCTTATCATTAGTTGTTTAGAAAAGTCTTTCATTGACGATCAAGTATATACGGTTTCGATGTGGACATGTGGAAATATCAATTATTTGACCTTGAAGGTCGAATGTCATATTCATTTATACGCGACAATTCATCTTAAGATACTATACCCATTAGTTAGATATCAATTCGAAAGAACCTATGTAAAGTAAGTAATTCTTGGCACAATAATGTCAAAAAGGCAATCAGTTTTTATTTATAAATGTTTATTGACACATACATAATTATCTTTTATAAATTATTTAATATCGGATTCAATCCGAAACCACACAAACTGTGATGTCAGATTGAACAAATGATTTCCCAAATTTAAGGTAGATTCATGGTATACCGCCATCTTGGATTGTACACCCATCCCCCCCCCAGTACAAAAATGGTCTATTTATTTGCCCAAATCTGCAAATTTGGAGACAGATTTGCAATTTATTTGTTAGACCTATTTACTTATAAAAAGAAAACTTGGTGATTTATTGTATAACTCAAAATATTAACCAAAAATTAAATTTTGTGTTTTTAGAATCAATTTTTACAAATAAGCTATTTAAGGGGGGATAACTCTTTTAGTTAAAAATATATACTGGACTGATAGGGAAATTTTAGATTTTTACTTGTAGCAAGAAAACAAGTTCGGTGACACCATTTTTTCTTTTTGTTTTCTTAGAACATATTATAAAACCTATCTTCTCACAATTTATTTCAAGATTCTATCTCACAGATTTTTTTTATGCACACAAATGTGGTTTTTTTTCATGAATAATCGAACCAAATTTAAGCAGTTTTCAACGACTCATAACTTGGAAAATAGCACGGTGACCCATACTTTTTATTATATTTTTGAAAAAAGCATAGTAAAATCTTCATTTTGGCAAAGTATTAGAAGATTCTATCTCAAGAAATATATACCCTATGATCTACCTTAATTGATAATATGATATGTCCATCCAATGATGGTCGCACACTGATACAACTATTGTAATTTGAAAAAATCTAGGCACTAAAGATTTAAATGTAAGCCCTCTCAGGCTTGGTGTTAACGGTATCCCCAGCATTGGATTGTTGAATTTTTGTTTTCAGTACGTCCAGTGGCAATTAGTTCGTGCATATGTAGACCGATAACACATTAAAAAAATAGGTTCTGTTCAATTTAGTCCTGGTATCTATGATGAGTTTATTCACTGGACAAACTTGGTTGGAAGATTAGAATCCAAAATTGACCAAGAGGAAAGAAGGTAATAGGGGTAGATATTTTGACTTCAAAGAAACAACACACAGACCCATCAAAGAGGTCGGACAGGACATTTAGGTTTTTTTTCCTATTCCGATTCGACCAGCCTGCGTATTTATACATCCCGCATTTCATGTTATTTAGTACTGGATCAGATTACTCTTGTTGACCAAACTTGAAGTTCCAGTGCTTTAAAATCAGGCGATTAAATGATATTGAGAATAGTAATAGGGAATGTGTCAAAAGGACAACAACCCGACCAAGGAGCAGAAAACAGCACAAGGCCTCAAATGGATCTTAAACACATTGTGAAAAATCCCGCACCTAGAGGCGGGATTTCATTATTATGAATATATATTTATAATGTGTATCTATTATTGGTGACTCATGATGTTAAACTTACTTGTCGATCGTGTCAACTGATTCACCATGACCCCGATATCCACAAAAACAGCCATAGTCAAAGAGAAAAAGGGAATTACCCAATCCAAAAATAGACAACATCTGATACGTAAAATTCCACCAAGCTTTTTTTTGGATTGTACCCCGTTTTTCATGTCTTTCTGAAATAAAGTAATTAATATATTAGCATATACATGTACATACATGTAACGTTACATGCAATTCTAAGAGTTACTTTACTGATTAAAGGCATGTAAAAACTTATTTAACTCGTTATCATAGGATTTTTTGTATTGGAACATTTCGCCGTTTGAAATTTAAATGACAATTAGGCAGCAACCATTTGAATTTCGGGGGGGGGGGGGGGGGGGGGGGCTATGGTTTTTTTCTCTGGACAAATTTTTTTTTTCGCCTGCGGCGAAAAACAATCTATTTTTTCGCGACAAGTCGAAAACATTTTTTTTCTTTCAATTTTAGCATTACATATAGTGGCAGCTGAGGGTGAAACAAACATTTTTTTTTCTCAGAATCAAAAACAAATTATTTTTTTCTCCAAAAACTGGAAACAAACTTTTTTTCAAAAAAAAACCCATAGCCCCACACCCCCCCTCCCCAGAAAATCAAATGGTTGCTGCCTTATGGAACGTTTCATTGTTCTAATTTCATCGGTTGAATGATACATTTTTTGTATGTGTTAAGTAATCAGTTTTATTAACTATCATCATAAATTTAGCATTTTCATCAAGTAGAATATTTGTCATACAATCTTAACAATTAATTGTTAGTCTAGCTGATTTTATATAGACAGAGTGGTGAAAATTCTCCGCAAACTGATCTCTGCTGAGGAAATGTACTTTTAGAATAAGTGATGAACACGGTATATTTAAAACTTCATACAAAAACATTAGATATAAAATATTTTAATCCAATTCTCCGGCTATGTATAGAAATTGTATGGCTAAACTCATATACATAGATCGGTTACAAGCACTATATTTACCATAGTTTTTACGAGTTAACATATTTAAACAAACGAATCCTAACACTAAGTAAGAGACATGATGGTATATAAAATTTGTAATATAAATAAAATGATTGACATCTTAAACTAGCATAAGAAATTAATTGATCACGTTACCATTTTATCCAATGAGATGGAAGCTCGCGCAAGTCAGATATGCGCCCCGTGTTTGATCGTCTGGCTGCGTTGTTCATTATTTCGAAAGTATAGAAAATGCGTTCATGTGAAATCTTTGAAATGATTTATATATTATTTATAGTCTTCTTTTTTTCAATGATAAACAATTGTCGTGTTTAGTCATGACATCTTCAGTGCAAGAGGCTTACCTGCGGGGCTTGAAATCACAATGATGAACAAAGCACATGCTGCCATATACTGAAATACAGAGTAGTTAATTACGGTCTGGAATCCTAACACACTGGTCGCAATACTGTAAGCGGACTTCCGGTTCGAATATAGAATGTACATTTGAATTGAAGCTTGCAAAATGAAAAATATTTCATCAGGATTCTATTTTAGGTTTTAAGGTGTTTATTCACTGTACATTGGTCATGTTGGTATAACAAGTTCTAGATTGAACTGCAGTATTTCGTTCATAACTAAATAATGTATTATTTGATAATCATTGTTTATCTATAATTTATGTTAGTACATGTAACTGAGAGCAGAATAAAAAAGGAAAAAACCAATTTTCCTCTTTTTTCACTCTTAATTCTGACAAGTGCAATTAGAGGCCAAATTCGGACCAGAACGTAATAAATTTATTCTATAACCCATGTATTTGAGAAAAAATCATGAAAAACAAAGACAATTCTGTTATATTAGTATTTATTTGTTACATTTCAAAATAAATTTATACTGAATTCTACACTTAGCTGTCCATTTTTAGTCAACTCTCTGTAAAGGATACAACATAGAATAAATTTATTCTAAATGCATGGTGCTTACTGTATATGATCATGTATAAAATAAATTTATTATATAGAGCCATAATATCTATTATTAGTTCGAGAAAATCATAGAATAAATTTGTTCTTCATTCAATGTCATTTATGATTATGATAATATTTATCTGTATGGTGAAGCTGTGACACAGAATAAATTTATTCTACCTTCAATGCGATTTCGGATTATAATAATATATAAAATAAATTTATTTTGAAGTAAAGTTATCTGTATGGTGAGGCTGTGACACAGAATAAATTATTCTTGTTTCAATGCGATTCGGATTATAATAAAATATAAAATAAATTTATTTGAAGTAAAGTTATCTGTATGGTGAGGCTGAGACACAGAATAAATTTATTCTACATTCAATACGATTTCGATTTTAATAATATATAAAATAAATTTATTTTGAAGTAAAGTTATCTGTATGATGAGGCTGTGACACAGAATAAATTTATTCTTGTTTCAATGCGATTTCGGATTATAATAAAATAAATTTATTTTGAAGTAAAGTTATCTGTATGGTGAGGCTGAGACACAGAATAAATTTATTCTACATTCAATACGATTTCGGATTATAATAATATATAAAATAACATTATTTGAAGTAAAGTTATCTGTATGGTGAAGCTGTGACACAGAATAAATTTATTCTAGTTTCAATGCGATTTCTGATTATGATAAAAATATAAAATAAATTTATTTTGAAGTAAAGTTATCTGTATGACTGAGACACAGAATAATTTATTCTACATTCAATATGAATTTTGTTCTATATAAAAATAATCTTAAAAATATCTCATGATAAAAAATTAACATAATCTAAAAGAAAATTCCATTGGTCTTATTTATTACAGACAAAATAATACAATAAATTGCTTCGCCAAGCGCAGCTGGATACGACCGCAGAGGTCAAATCTTAAACATTTGGGACAAAAATGGACACAATGTTCGTGCATGATACAGGTCTGAATTTGGATTGTAATTAAATACTTGATGCAATATAGGTTTCTGACACAGAATAACGGTAGCCAAAAAAACTTAGAATTGGTTATATCATTTGAATTTACATTTAATTTTTGGCTTTTGTGCAATACACTATGCTGTTGCGAATTGCCCCCCCCCCCCCACCCCAAAAATAAAAAAAAAAAATAAAAAAAAAAAAAAAAAATTTATCTCTTTTATATGCTTTTGTGCAATACACTATGCTGTTGCTATTTGAACCCTCACCCCCCCCCAAACAAAAAATATACCCTTGCCCCTCTTTTTTTTGGCAACATGATATTTGAAATTTTCTTTTTCAATTTTGAAATCTGTAATGAGTGAAAATTATCCCCCCCCCCCCCCACCACCAAAAAAAAAATTTCTCTGTCCAGTTTATCTTATCACAAATATTCTAGCGGAACAGTTCAGAATGCATGTAAAACAATAGAATTGCTATATGGCCAAAAATCAATTTCCTTATCGTTTCGATTTGTCATGTGATGGCATACAAACAGTTCAAAAATACATCTAAGTCTTTTTTGTTTGCTTATATAATCCTGAAGATTTTGTTCAATGTTTTGTCACTGGTCATCTGTTAGAATAATTTTGGGTTTTTTTTTCACACAAGAGACAAGCTTCGTTATAATGCAACTGGTACTAATCGTTAAGTAATCTGATCTTTTATTGACATACAGATCTGTAGTTGGAATTATTCATCTTCAAACTCTTCTTAACTTTTCGAACAATTATCTTTAACGCGTTCTATTTGAAAAAGAGAAAATCTATTTTATTCTCTTTTTAGTGTGGTTTCAAATTCAGTAAACAAAAAGATTGTCAACGTTTATTGTAAAAAACATCTTTATTTGAAGAAGCGAGGCGATTCAGTTGCTAAAAATTAGTGAAAATTTATCCAGAATTACACCTGATGTTAACTTTATATTCATGCAGCAACAAAGAATGATGAAACTCATTGAAATTTTTCCTCATCTATTATCATAATGAATTTAAAAATAAATGAAAATGGGGAAATATTCCGAATAAATGACCTTTAGACTGGGGAAATATCCCCAGAAAAAAGACCTTCAGACTGGGGAAATATCCCCACTTTTCTTCAAATATAATTATAAGTTTGAGAAGTATGTGTAAGTAACTGTAATTAACATCATGAATAAAGTGGGGAAATATCCCCAAATTAAATATGACTTTCAATATGGTGATAAAAGAATACGAAAATGGGGAAATTTCCCCATTAAATTACAAGTAGTGGGAAAACATCCATACAGGAAGACAACACATACGTGAACACTTAACAATATTGGGGAAATTTCCCCACATGAAAATAATCTTTAAAACAAGCTGTGTAATTGGTCATTTTCTATGTCGAAGAAATAAAAAATATACATGGAATGGGGAAATGTCCCCCATTATGTGTATTTATCCATTTCTAAAGCATTTTGCAAAGATTTACTTTCCGTCTAAAAATGTCAATCTTGAATATAAAAATGACGAACATTTATCAGGTGAAGCTTGGAAAGCAGTGTGATTCTCAATGCACTTTTCGACTGATTTTTTTTTATATTGCAAACAAGTCAAGCTAATGAAAATACTGCTTTAAATTCTTTTTGCAAAGTTAGATAGCGGGCCTTAGATTTGAAGGTCATAATTAACACTAACTAATGTACATGTGCAAGACTTTAAATGACTTTGAAACGTTCAAATACGAAATAAAAGATGAATCTTGGTGATTCGCACTGTCCAGCGGGAAATAAATATGCATATTCAGGACAAGAACAAGTTAATGTAACATGAAAAATAACTTTACTTTTCACTTGAACCACACGCAGAGTCGGATTTTCAACAAGCTAATTCATAAAGGAGGAGTAAAAGATACCAGAGGGACATTCAAACTCATAAATCGAAAGTAAACTAACGCACTGGCTACAAAAGAAGAGACAAACAATAGTGAGGAAGAAACGTCAAAGAAATTAAAACCTACAAGCAACACGCATCCCACCAAAAGCTTGGGGTGATCTCGGCAACTCCGAAAGAGAAGAAAATACTGCTTCACATGTGAAAACCGTCACGTTGTTCATAAGATAACAGTCCACCGAAACGGACATAGCATTATCACTTCGAGCCAATCAATCCTTTGATCAAACTCCTTCATGCTGAGTGCTAAGCGGAGAAGCAACAAATACAAATTCTAAAGTCTCCGTTTTCATCCAGCCGGGTTCCAAACTACGACCTCTCGCACTCGGGGTGATCACGCTACCACGTATTCGTGTATCCATCAAATTAAAGGAAAGTAAACGAGATAGAAATCAATATTTTTTCAAGAGAAAACATAATTACAAACTGTTTAATGTCAGTACAGCACAAGTAGAAAATTTAAACTCTTGAAAATTACATATTAAAGCATGCACATTATTTTGAATAAAACATAATTGTACTGTTGCTGTTGAAACCATATTGTTGTTCAACTGCTAGGTAAAATAGCAACAGCAAATATGATACCTCATGTATATAACAAATCAAATCAAAAAAGAAAATGAGTTCTATTAGTTCCTGTATTATAGAATCAAATATCTGTTTCTTTTGACATATATAGCCATATACATATGAGCTATATATGGTGCGTCTAGTTGTCATGTTCTTCGTATTTCCTGAAAATACATAAAAAAAACAACGATTAATTTCGACCTTAAATGTTGTTAGTTGATGATTAAAGAAAAACAAATAAATATTATAAAGTAGTCAATTACCGATTTCGAGTTGAGTTTGCTAATAAAACGTCCAGATGTTTTGCTCAAATGAAAAATATTTAATTTGAAAAGAGATAAATATTTAGTTTTCTCAGTGATATTAGCAAGAAAAGGCAACGCGTTTGACATTTGATCCGTGAAGAGACATTTCCCAGTCATTAATTCCACTTTCAGTTTTTTCGATAAATATTTTGTCAAAAACTGGCGTGGATACTTTTGGTACACCCTTTGGCAATTCTACTTCACCTTTATCGTTAAACATGAACATTCCACTTGTTGAAATCTTCCAAGGCCCCGCATGATTGGATTTGTAACACAGTTTAATCTTATTAGATACTTCATCCATTGTAAAATCTATAATGTAATGGCTTGATATGTTTCCGTACATCAGCAATAAATGGTTGAAGCCAGTTCCTAATATTGTATTGCCAAATTAAGTTGCTTGGATTTGATAAGAGATCCAAAAGCTCAGGGATTTTTTCTGCGTCATTTCGACGGAGGGAATCTACTATTTTTGCTGAAAACCGGCGTCAATATCCTCATGTGTGTGTCCAACATACAGAAAAGAAAGGTGAACCTGCAAAAAAAAATATTTTCATAAAAAATTCTATCAAATTTTATATTGATTTATATTCTAAAACTGTCCGCATTACGATTCTTGTATGTGCATTCTTTTGCTAATTGTTTTGACATTTCTCTGAAGCAATATTGCGACAGTCATGATAGTGGATGTATGTGGAGTATTTATATATTACACTAGTACTTGATACATTATTTCAGGGACGGTGTTCCATATCATGAATTCAGTTAGTCTAAAAATACGACGGGTGTCCCTCGAGGAGCTGTTAACCGAGTTTTCCGGTGGTATTGGAGTTACTTTATATTTTTATGTAATGGTTTGTCTTAGTTGTTTTACGGTTGAATATTGAGATGATTTATTTTAATCGACTTTTCATTATGATTCTCCGTCGGTATATTTTCTCGCTTTATTATATCTTATTCATCATGTTCATTTGGATACAGTTATTCATGTTAATACATAATGATACGACCCTTATAAAAATGGTAGGAGGAATCACCGATCAATTCAGTAGGAACAAGAATGTGTCCTCAGTACACGAATGCCCCACTCGCACTTTCATTTTCTATGTTCAGTGGACCGTGACATTGGGATAAAAACTCTAATTTGGCATTTAAATTAGAAAGATTATATCATAGGGAACATGTGTACTAAGTTTGAAGTTGATTGGACTTCAAATTCATCAAAAACTACCTTGACTAAAAACTTTAACCTGAAGCGGGACAGACGGACGAACGGACGGACGGACGAACGGACGGACGAACAGACGAACGGACGCACAGACCAGAAAACATAATGCCCCTCTACTATCGTAGGTGAGGCATAAAAATACGTGTGTCCATTGTCATGATTGTATTCCCTGAATTTTTTTAGATAGGAATTCTATTATCTAACAGTAGTATGATTACTGTGGGCTATAAGATATCAAATGTCTACCTCTTGAAATACTTTCATGTGCACCAGTAACTCGCAAAACGATAAAACATATTTATTTTTGTTTTCCCGCCAGCAGTTGTCCGCTTGAATATACAATACTGGAGGCAACGTTCCACCCTGCAAAAATTATAATTCAAACCTTAAACATGTTATTTTATTTATCTTGCTCATTCATTACTTGATGTGTCAAAACAGGAGTTTGTTGTCCACTAAATAGCTGTAGCTGACTAAAATAATTGCAAGTATATAATACTACTGCCTTAGCAAGTACAGTATGTCCAATGAACATACACACCAATATGTGTTATTCCTCCCTACCGTGTTGCTTTTAGTTGTTTTGTCATCGTAGTTGTAATGTTTTCCCCCTTCTTGATGTGGTATGGTATATGCTATATTTGTAACATAACCGAATTAAACTTCGATATTAATTATGAAAAGACAAAATATTGGTTGAAATCCATGTTGCTTTTTGTATATCAAGATACATTGTATTAAGAATGTCCCAGACACCCGCAGAAGTCGACTTAAACACATACGTATGCATGTAAACACATATAAATTTTTCATAGATTTTATATTCAATTATAATGCAAAATATTCTATAAGAATACTAAACCACCGAGGCTGTACCATTTTAGTAGGCTTGACTTCTAACAGATAACAACAAAAAAATGATATTTCCTTTTTATGTCTCTTCATGATTAACCATGAACTTAATATGTAGTTCATCTTAAAGTGGAAAAGTAAAGATAATCGGTTTAATAGATATTACTATCTAGTAATAGCATAATTTAGTCAGTCATAATGTGAATCTTTTCAGTCAATATATGTATGCACAAAACTGATAATCTGTGTATCGCACTATTTCGGATCATTTCTACTGAGGGCTATTTGAAATTTCTAGTTTGAATTGTTCTATATTTGCATTGTTGTTTTGTAATATTTATAGCTGATTATGGACATTGATTTTACTCATTGTTGAAGGCTGTGTGGTGATCTATAATTGTAATTTTTGGTGGCATTGATCTCTTGTCACATTCCAGCACTCTGCAATGGTGGTTTCTATAAATTTATCATTTATGATTATGAAATACACGCTTTTCTATTTCAAATAAATCAATACAAAGTAAAGGCAAAGGCAGAGATAATCGTGTGTAAAATAGCAGAACAAATGTGTCGTCAAATAAAATAATCATTGTAAATGACATTAAAACAATGACATGATTAAACAATTCCTAAATAATTAAATGAACCTATACTGAGCCAAAAAAGTTTAGCAACACTTTTTTTTTAAATTTTTTTTTGTTGTTTCTGGATTTTTTTTTTTAATAAACATCATTGATATAATCCTTAGTATTACCTGTATTTTTAAGCAGTCGTACTTTTTTCAGGTGATTGATTTTGCGCCATTTTAGCTTTGCGCGTGTAATTGATGTTTTACCTTCTGTACCTGTACTTTTAAGACGAAATTTAATTTGTTTTTGCACTAACGTTCAGAAACACACCATTGGTAAGAAAAACACATAAACGTTTGAAAAAATTGCATGGGGCGTCAACCAGGCCTCTCCGAAAATGACCGTCAGATGGCTCTTGGAATGGTTGATGCTTGCATGAGTGATACTGACGTAGTGGATCGATTTAATGTGCATAAGTCAACAGTTTAAAAACAAAAAACAGTTATTAACAAATTGCAACAGCACTGGATAGGTCAATATGTCGTAGACCAAAAACAACCATCGTCAAGGAGGAGCGCTACATTCGCTTAACGTCAACACGGGACAAGTTTTTTGTGGCCACAACAGTAGTGCATTGACTAAGGGCAGCTGCTGGTGTGCCTGCCAATACGTAAGTGATGCCCTGAAAGCATGGTCGAGAAATTGATTTTGAATAACACAATACTCAATTCCGCTTTTTGACCCTCTCGCGCTCCATACAAAAAATATTCTAATGAATATGCGTGTTAAACATACATTTTGCTTCTCACATGTCATAATTCATAAAACAAATATGTAACCCATAAAAAAACGACAACCACTGAATTACAGGCTCCTGACATGGAACAGGCACATACATACATAATGGGGGGGGGGGGGTAATCATGTTCGCGGGATCATAATCCTCCCCTAACCTGGGACAGTGGTACAACGGTACAACATGAGAATGTATTTTGTGACTTTTCAAAAGTAATCCGTTTTTTTCTCTTTATCCTGGTCACTAGCCCAAATATATTTATTTTATTTTATTAAAGAAAACCGATATGCAATGACTTTGTAAACTATGCTCAACAGCAAAATAAACTGACCATCGCCATTTTTTTTAGTACATGTCTTAGGCAGCAACCATTTCATTTCTCTCGAGCCTTTGAATGTTGATTTTAAGAACGAAACCGTATTAAAGAAAATTGTAGTATGTTATAGTAAAAAAATAAATATAGGTTGCTGTTGCTTTTTTTAACGCAATTTGTACTTAATAAAAGTATCTCCAATGCCTATCAATTATGCAATAAAAAAAGTATCACGCAAAAAGTAGAAAATTCTTTTGAGGCCTATTAGGTCTGAGTAAACTATGTTAATTTTCCTTTTATGACAATGCAGAGTGAACGAAGCATCTAGTAATAAAACATATCGGCTGCACACATCGATCAATTAGATTAATCATAGTTTTAATTTTGAATACCATATTATCTTCATAAAATGTCTGTGCCAAAAAAAAATCGTTTTATACCCCAGCTTCATAGTGCGTGATTTATGACAACTTGCCGCTGGGTGCGTAAATATTAACACCGATGTGAAGTGCCTACTTCTTAAAGCTTTTATATAAACAAAATAATTAATGCATTTGTACATTTTGATTGGAATAGGTATATTAATGTTTCTATCTGTTATTAAAGGATTAACCACGATTATTGAGGGAAATCCTCTCGTTGTGAAAGTAGTTACTATCATGCGTGTTAAGGAATTTTTGATTCTCGGACTATCATTTTTTTCGACATTCGATTTTTATCTCAATATGAACAATTTTGTTTTTAAATCCTGTTATTGTCAATTGGAACCCACAATAATTATTTAAAAAGTTCTTGCCGCCTCCACGTCCACAAAAAATGAATGGTCAATGTCTAATATAAAATCATTAATAAAATGATATCGTAAGATATGCTTTAAGTTTACTCGGGGGTGGAGAGGGGGCACTTACTATGCAATGAGTGACAGGAATGGGCCGCTGGAATAGGTTAAAATTTCTTGCTACATGATATATAATAGTTGATAAATTCAAATATCAATTATGGGTTCATATTATCACTTGCTTGATAATATCAGAAGTATCTGAAACAAATCAGATGCCAGTATTTATTTTTAATGCGGTTAAACCACAGTCGACTTGTAAATGTATTAGCTATTTGTCAAACTAATTAAGGTCTTTCCTTTCTTAAATGGAAAGACCTTACTGTATTTCGTTTGTTTATTATTAGGTCTTTCCACTTTTCTGTGGAAAGACCTATTGTTTTTCTTCTGATTATTTTTTTTTTTTTCTTCCGCCTAATTTTGTTCTTGCGATAAACATTTGTTTCGCAATATGTCGCTTAGATATTTTGTATATGATATCGAACAGTTTATGCGCTTTTGAAATTTACCCTGCGTAAACAAATACTTTTCTTTGTAGAGTTATCTCCCCAAACACTGTTTTCCTTGTTATCGTATCTCCTTCGAAACCGTAAAAGATTATGACAAATTTATTTTACAAAATTGCTCGTTATATCCTTCGCATGATTTGTCCTATTTTGACCGAAGCGATATGACCGCTCCATATGAGTTATTTCCCCTTATGCATCTGATATAAGTGATATGAATTTCTATCTTATAAACCATAAGTGATAGAGACCTAGGATCTTTTGATTTGAGGTCCTTGGTCCCAAAAATGAAAATTATGTCAAGGTCAAAGGTCAAGGTCATATTCTAATATTTGAATTTGGCTTATTTTCACTTATATCCAAAGACTGTATAAGATATCAACAAATTATTTTTACTAAATTGTTAGTTGCGACATGTCGTAAGATGTAAATTTTGATTGCAAGCGTACGTTGAATGTAAAAGGGAGTTTTCTCCCCTTTTGTATTAAAAAATACGCGTTTGGTGATATAACTCATTAACTAAATATAATTAAGACTATGGTCTTTTGATTTGTGGTCCTTGGTTCACGACCTTGAAATTAATCTCAAGGTCATAGCTTAATTTGACGTTCTAGATTTTGACCTTTGCTTTTATTCTATATGTATACATGATAAAGATATACAACTTTTAGAAAAAGGTATCAAACCATTTAACCTTGAAAAAAACAACCGGAAGTTACCTTTTGTAAACCGGAAGTAGCTATTTTTGTACTTTATTAATATAAAAGTATATAGAACCAGATATTTTTGGAATCGGTGTCAAGTAAATATTCAAATATAATCGGAAGTAACATTTTTCAAAGCGGAAGTAACAAATTATCTCCCTTATTTGAAAAAAAATGTATGGAAACAATATATTTTTGGAATCAGCTTACTAGGAGCCTATCATTTGACAATTGAAATGACATTTTAAACTTAGTTTCACAACTTTTCATATCAAAATACATTGTTTTGATGGAAAGACCTTCAATTGTTCTCTGAACAATTGGTTTTTAATTATTATTATTATTATTATTCTTTTTCTTCCGCCGTTTTTCAAAGTTAATCGGTGATAAAAGTACGCAAGATATCAAAATGATCTTTGGTATCAAGTATCGGGTTAATAAAAGCTATCTTGTAAAAGGGGCACCGAAGTGTACTATTTACTTTATAGGAGTTATCTCCCTAATTACAAAAAACACTGTTATCGCTATATCTCATAAACTATAAGACTTAGCGGCAAATGGTTTTTTTTTAAATGTTCCTTGCCAAATGATACAAGTTCAAATAATTTTAAACCGAAGCGATCCGGTGACTTATTATAGGAGTTATTTCCCCTTGAATATTTAAATTTTCGATATGCATATAAATCTCATGAACCGTAAGTCATAAAGACTGCGGGTCTTCAGATTTGAGTTCATTGGACCAAAACTAGAAAATATAGGTCAAGGTCAAAGGTCAAGGTCATATTTTAGATTTTCAAAAGTTTTTCATTTCCCTATAACTATTGAACGGTTATAGATACAGAAAAATTAAGCAGTTGAAAATGATTGGTACTTCAAGGGGCAACTTTTTTACATATGACTATACTGATTTTACCATCATGTAAGGGACATAACTCCCATTGATGGTTTTTAAAAAGCCATTTTTAGGCAAAACTCTTTAACAAAAGGTCCTTGACCCATACGGTCTTTTGCAATGACCTTGTGGAGCAATGACCTTGACGAAGTTCACAAGGTCAAAGGTCAAGGTCATCAAATTATGTGTTTTTTGGCACTATTTAAACAGTTTTATGTGTGTTTGAATTCCAACCAACCAACCAACCAATCAATCAATCAATCAATCAATCAATCAATCAATCAATCAATCAATCAATCAATCAATTAATCAATCAATCAATCAATCAATCAAAGCAAGTTTCCGTTTCATGTGTTTAATACGGGATCCAAGGTCTCTTTTTTTCGCTTGTTTTAATTGACACTTTCCAACGTGTTTAACCAACGTGTTTAACCAACGTGTTTTACCAACATGTTTTACCAACGTGTTTAACCAACCAACCAACCAACCAACCAATCAATCAATGCATGTTTCTGTTTCATGTGTTTCATACGGGATCCAATGTTGTTTTTTTTCGCTTGTTTTAATTCAGCCTATCCAACCAACGTGTTTAACCAACGTGTTTAACCAACGTGTTTCACAAACGTGTTTAACCAACGTGTTTAACCAACGTGTTAAACCAACATGTTTAACCAACGTGTTTAACTAACCAACCAACGTGTTTAACTAACCAATCAATCAATGCATGTTTCCGTTTCATGTGTTTCATACGGGATCCAAGGTTTTTTTTCTCGCTTGTTTTAATTGAGCCTATTCAACCAACGTGTTTAACCAACGTGTTTAACCAACGTGTTTAACCAACGTGTTAAACCAACGTGTTTAACCAACGTGTTTAAATAACCAACCAACGTGTTTAACCAACCAACAAACCAATCAATCAATGCATGTTTCCGTTTCA
>NW_027268469.1:0-40027 GCF_963676685.1 Mytilus edulis | reverse complement strand
GACAAATCTGTACCTCATTTTGCTACCTTATTATGTTCCTCATAATAAATACCATACCGGTAATTTTTTCACAAAAATATTTTTTTTTATTTACCATAAAATTCACAAAATCATATTTGATCATAAGTAGAAAAAAACATTACTTGCAATATGGTGACCTATAGTTGTTAATTTCTGTGTCATTTGGTCTTTTGCAGAGAGTTGTCTCATTGGCAATCAGACCTTATGATGGCTTATCTTCTTTTTATTGATTGCATTTGAATAAACTTTTTTTTTAACTTAAAAAAAAATAACAGAATACAAATCCAATGAGTGTACAGGCCTATCAGATGGTGCCTCATGATTAAGAATCTGATGAGACTAGCATTGATGGAAACTAGAACCTAATTCCTGTGATATGACTAGTTTCGCAGTTGTACTTGACTCATATTTTTGAAAAGTATTTTTTTTAAATACATCAAATTCTGTTATATTGTTTAAATTCGTTTTGTTCCTTTAATCAACTAAAAATGTAAAAAAGGTTATTTTTAATAAATTTTTGGACAAGTAACAATTTCATTCGGACAAGTAAATTTTGGTATGTGCTTGTCCTACAGGACAAGTTGAAAAAAAAGTTCTAGTAGAGGCCTGAGCGTTAACACTTGGTCAACACCTCATAAGGAACATTCATGCTATGTTTGGTTTCATTCCATTTAGTGGTTCTCTAAAAGAAGACATTTGTAAGTATTTCCCATAGGGTACTAAGTTTAACTAAGTCCTCTGCTGGCAGCCATCTAATAGATGATGGAACTGCTACAAAAAAAGTAACAACACTTAATTTTTAGTAAGCATCTCATAAGGAACATTCATGCTGTTCGGTTTCATTCCTATCAGTGGTTCACTAAAAGAAGACATTTGTATGTATTTCCCATAGGGTCCTATGTTAAACTTAGTCCCCTGCTGGCAGCCATCTTGGATAATGGATCAGCTACAAAGTAACAACACTTGGTCAACACCTCATAAGGATCATTCATGCTATGTTTGGTTCCATTTCATTCAGTGGTTCTCTAGAAGATGTTCAAAATGTGAAAAGTTACGCCGACAATGACGAACGCCAAGTGATGAGAAAAGCTCACTTGGCCCTTTGAGCCAGGTGAGCTAAAAACAAAATTCCTAAACTTTGAATGAGAAAGTTAGAACATAATATAATATTGTTTTCCCATATTTTCAATGGAGATTTTTTTGTTTTGATCAAGTCATGTGAGTAATAACTGGTATCAACATAGTGTAAGAAAATGATAAGAACACTGGATTAATTTGGTGTTTACGTTAATTGCACTTTTCTGATCATGTCTTTTAAAAGTTACAGATAATTCAAATTTAACTTAACCACTCAGGAACTAAAAAAATCTAATCCAGCCTTTAATTTTGAATGAACTCAGACAGAACTTCAATTTACCTGGCTTTTGATGTTGAACAACAGGAGACTCTACCTCGGCTGCTGGTCCTTTACCAACTTTGTTTTCAGCACTGACACTACATACATAATGTTTGTCCAGCTTCAGATTCTTAATGGTATAGGAGGTGACAAATGATCTGCCTCGTCCAATCTTTTTCCAGTCATCAGAATCAACCATTTTCAGGGAAATATTGTACCCAGTAACCTTTGAATCGCCAATTGCCTTTGGCCTTGTCCATTCCAAAGTCAACTTGTCATTGGTCCTCATCTTCACCTTCAAATTTGCAGGTGCTTGTGGTACCTCTGTTTGTACATGGAGATTAAATATTTAGTTGATTTCTTATCTTAAATTCAAACACATAAGTATGAAGCAGGGGAATTAGAGTCTCTAACAAGCTGGGCTTGCTCACCTGCATCTTCAACAATAGCAATATTTGTTTAAAACTAGAGGCTAGCTCTCATGAGCCTGTGTCGCTTAAATGAATCTTCTGTGGTTTTGAAAATCATGTAAAATAAGGTTTAAATCATAATAAATAGTATAAGATACAGGGGTCGAAATTAGCGCTAGTCCGGTTAGTCCGGGACTAGTAAAATTTGCGTCGGACAGTAGATTTTGTCATCTGGTGGTCCGGCGGACCAGTAGAAATTTGTCGATAAAAATCACTGATTGCATGGCAATCTCCGTTTGTTTACAAAACAATTTACCTGTGAAATCAATTACACGATACTGGGGGGTATTACAATTGATCAAGTTAATTAATATCTCGGGTGAGCGTCCTTCACAACAATACAAAATGTGGAAATTCCTTTGTTACTGTCTAACTTATGTAAACAAAAGCATCAAAATAAAATTAAACATCTGTCATTTATATTAGTGTTTGTCAAATTAATGTCATTTTTGCAGGACCAGTAGATTTGGAGCCGGACCAGTAGAGTTTTCAGTCCACTGGTCCGGCTGGCTAGTACACAAAAAAGCTTAAATTCGACCCCTGATAAGATACCCTAATAATTAAATTTAAAAAGGTTATCCCACAAGTATCTCGACTTAGACAATACTTACTGAAGACCCCTTATCATTATTTAAATTAGTTTTCAAGTTATGACTATTTGAAATTGTTTTGGGTTTTTTAACAATTTTCCCTTACACTTCAATAGTAAATCCCTATGTACTTTATTCAGACATGATTGCCATGTTAGTTGGATGGCATTGTGGCTTAGTTTTATTCTAATTGGCCCCGTAGATTAACTGGAGAAATTTACGAAAAAAATCACTTTAAAAGGCAATATCAAGT
This sequence comes from Mytilus edulis, assembly GCF_963676685.1. Taxonomy (NCBI): domain Eukaryota; kingdom Metazoa; phylum Mollusca; class Bivalvia; order Mytilida; family Mytilidae; genus Mytilus; species Mytilus edulis. The sequence goes on along the minus strand of NW_027268469.1, from coordinate 37,297 downwards.
TAAGGGGTCAATTGAATATCTTTGTCATATCAACTTGTTTTTATATCTTATATACATTAATATCTTTGTCTATAATAATACATTAGATTATAAACAAAAAACTGCTAAATTTCCTTAAAATTACAAATTCTGGGACAGTTATCCAACAACCGGTTGTCTGATTAGTTTTCAAGACTAATTGATCTTAATCTGATGACCATTTCTATCCCATGTCAGATTTGCTCTAAGTGCTTTAGTTTCAGAACTGTTTACAAAAAGATGCATTTTATTCCACTGTCCTTTTTTTAGCCATGTCTGTCATCTTGATTGGCAGGCGGGATCATCTAACACATTTTTTTTCCAAGATACCTTAATGATGATTGTAACCACGTCAGCTTAATTTTGTCTCAGTAGTTTTAGAGGAAAAGATTTTGATAAAAGTTTATTTACAAGTATATGACAGATGCAAAGTGATAATAAAAGCTGATTACAGCCCATTTAGATATTTGACGGACACTGGTGCACTTTTAAAGGGAAGATGTCATGAGCTAAATCTTTAAAGGGAAAAAGTTCCAATATTAGTAGACTAAATAATTCATCCATGATGGTCTATTTGTAGATCTTATTTTGCAGATGCTGATCATAAATATAATGTTTTCAAAATAAAATAGGAAATATGTAAACAGCTGAAAATAAAATAGTCATTTAAGGGCAATCAATTCAATAAGGGGTCAACTGACGATTTTTGCCATGTTGACTCATTTGCTTTAGATCTTGACTCTTTGATCTTTTGTCTATTTAAATTTGCTTTCTATCTTTCTATACGTAAAATAATATAGAGTAAAAAAAAGGAAAGATTTGAAAGCCACCATTGGTTGCAATTGACTGTTGAAACAAGGTGATCATTAGTGCAGGTTTGACTGTATAGCTATATTCATCCCAAGCAGAATTTTCTAATCCTTTAAAAACACATTTTTCTCAAATAGTTGTTACCTGCTATTGGTCGACTTGTTAAATTCTTTTTAAATTTATCACAATATAATACTTTATTTCCTCCTTTCTTATTCTTGAATGATGGTTGGCTAGGCTGGCTTTCCCAATAGATTTCACTGTAAAACAAGAGTTTGTTGACACACAAATGTCTTCACTGATACAACTTTTTTCAAAATAATAGGCAAAAATGCAAAAAGCTGATAATAAAAAAGTCATTTAGGACAATAACTTCAATAAAGGGCTAACTGACAATTTGGAATGTTCACTTATTTGTTTTAGATCTTGACTTTTTGATCATTTTGCCTATTAACATTTGCTTTCTACATGTATATATTTCTATGATTCTTAAAAAAAAATTAAGACAATAGGAATCAAAAGATATATTTTCATTTAAGATCAATAACTTCAGTTTATTTAGAAGCAACTTATTGAAAATAACAATAACTAAACGGTACCAATATGACTGAGAATGGTTTTCTAAGGTTTATAAAAAATGAGAAAATTGTCAAAAGTAATGTGAGTTAATCAAGTCTTTTTTCTATATATTTTACATAACTTTGTAATTTTCAAACATATCTATATCATGTAATATATGTCCTTTTTTCACTCTTCCCTATGAAAATTTTGATGCCTTTTTGATTGCACAATTTGATGGGTCATTACTGGTCCTTTATCTTGAACTAGCAGAGTGAATATGACTAGGCATATTCAAATATAACCTATTTAAGCCCATTTATTTAAATTTTCTCAATCATTTTTTACCTGTTATTGGTCTGCTAGTTAAATTCTTTTTGACTACATCACTATATAGCGCTTCATTTTCTTTCTTATCTTTGATAGATTGTTTGCTTGTTTTGGCTTTCTCAATAGCTTTCACTGTAAAAAAAAAGTTCTAAATTACCAGTATGGCCTGAATTTTGAACAATAATCATGATAATATGATAGATTAACTATAGTATATGATAAACACCCTTAAAATCAACAACCTGATGTTAGTTATACTTATGACATATGTTGAATTGTTCATGTTTGTTATACTTATGACATATGTTGAATTGTTCATGTTTGTTATACTTGTGACATATGTTGAATTGTTCATGTTTGTTATACTTATGACATATGTTGAATTGTTCAAGTTTGTTCTACTTATGACATATGTTGAATTGTTCATGTTTGTTACACTTGTGACATATTTTGAATTGTTCATGTTTGTTATACTTATGACATTTGTTGAATTGTTCATGTTTGTTATACTTATGTTCATTATCAGGTTGTTATACTTATAACTTATGTTCATATTTTTAAGGTTACCTATTTAACACTGTAATTAAATCTTTAAATATTGTTTTATTTGGTATAAATATTGATTCTGTTATCAGCAAATTAGCCCAACTTGTAACTACACATAGGTACATTCACTTAAAACAACCAGTTGATACATATACTTTTGCACTGCACAACTGCCTGAAAACAAGAATGTGTCCAAAGTACATAGATGCCCCACTCGCACATTATTTTCCATATTCCATGGACCATGAATTTGGGTAAAATCTAATTTGGCATTAAAATTAGAAAGATCATACCATATATAGGTACAGGTGTACTAAGTTTCAAGTTGATTGGACCTTAGCTTCATCAAAAACTACCTTGACCAAAAACTTTAACCTGAAACTGGCACCTTTCATTTTATATGTTCAGTGGACCTTGAAATTGGGGTCAAAAGTCTAATTTGGCTTTAACATTAGAAAGATCATATCATAAGCAACAAGTGTACTAAGTTTTACGTTGATTGGATTTCAGCTTCATCAAAAACTACCTTGACAAAAAACTTTAACCTGAAGCAGGACAGGGACGAACGTAGGTTGGGAATAAAAGTATTCAACACAAAAAGTACACTTAAAAGACTATGTTATAGTGGGACAGTAGTAGGAACTCACATAAAAAAATAGCTGAAAAATTTAAATAAGCAGTTTCAGAAAGATTATATTTATACTTACACCGATGCTAACAACAACGTGGAGAAGAGTTTGGACCATAACTTCCAAAATCAATCCAAAAATGTTTTGAACCATATATAAACTAGAGAATCTCAAGATCCTGTGTGGCTCACCTGATTCTATACTTGGAATTTTGAAATAATATTAAAAATGTAAATAAAAAATTGTAACAGATACTTATAATGATGTTTTAGGCCAAATTTGATTTAATATTGTTATGTTTGATCAGTAGTTCTCTTAAAGAAGACATTTGTATGTAATTCCCATAGGATCCCATGTTAAAATAAGTCCCCCAATGGCGGCAATCTTAAATAATGGAACGGCTTCAAAATAACAACACATTGTTTAGTACCTCATAAGGAACATTCATGATAAATTTTGTTTCATTCTATTCAGTGGTTCTTTAAAATAAAACATTTGTATGTATTTCCCATAGGGTCCTATATTAAACTAGGTCCCCCCTGGTGGCCATCTTGGATAATGGAAAAGCTACAAAATAACAACACTTGGTCAGCACCTCATAAGGAACATTCATGCCATGTTTGATTTCATTCTATTCAGTACATTTGTACGTATGTCCCATAGGGTCCTATGTTAAACCATCGATTAACGTATATACGGAATTCGATTTACGTATATACGTAATTATTTCTGTATATACAGAATTTGATTAACGTATATACGGAATTCGATTTACGTATATACATAAATCGAATTCCGTATATACAGAAATAATTATGTTTATACGTAAATAAGTATTTTTGACCCTGATTCCGCGCCATACATAGGGTCCTATGTTAAACCAAGTCCCTGCTTGTGGCCATCTTATATAATGGATCGGTTTCAAAGTAAGAACCAGGCCTCGACAATAACGCTTATCCGATTGTCCGGGTACCAGAGGGAAAAAAGGTCGAACAAGTAAAAGCTGGATCAAGCTTGTCCCTCGGGACAAGTACAATTATTCTGCAGAAAATAAATTTATTCAACTTTGATAAACAAAGTATTTTATTATCAACAAAAACAAGAAAAAACAAATATTAATTTGACATGTTTCTGTATTCTGTTTATTCAAATGCAAAACCTTTTTCTTCAACATGTTTACTTGCAATCGATAATTTTTAACTGGTTCTTTGTCAGGTACTTTTTAACAGGTAAAAGGAATACTATTCTCAGAAAACAGTCTTACTGATCGGAATCAATGATGCGCTTTGTAGAAAAGGTAACTTTACAGGACAGTTCGTCACCTCGAAAGATTCAGCTCCAATTGTTTAAGAGACAGTTTGGCACCGTAGAAGACATATTTAGTAGACATGATTGATAGACAGTTTGACAAGGCAGGAGACATTTTGGGACCAAGGACAAATCTGTACCTCATTTGAACCTCATTTGCTACCTTATTCTGTTCCTTATAATAAATACCATACCGGTAATTTTTTCACAAAAATATTTTTTTTTATTTACCATAAAATTCACAAAATCATATTTGATCATAAGTAGAAAAAAACATTACTTGCAATATGGTGACCTATAGTTGTTAATTTCTGTGTCATTTGGTCTTTTGCAGAGAGTTGTCTCATTGGCAATCAGACCTTATGATGGCTTATCTTCTTTTTATTGATTGCATTTGAATAAACTTTTTTTTTAACTCAAAAAAAAATAAACAGAATACAAATCCAATGAGTGTACAGGCCCTATCAGATGGTGCCTCATGATTAAGAATCTGATGAGACTAGCATTGATGGAAGCTAGAACCTAATTCCTGTGATATGACTAGTTTCGCAGTTGTACTTGACTCATATTTTTGAAAAGTATTTTTTAAAAATACATCAAATTCTGTTATATTGTTTAAATTCGTTTTGTTCCTTTAATCAACTAAAAATGTAAAAAAGGTTATTTTTAATAAATTTTTGGACAAGTAACAATTTCATTCGGACAAGTAAATTTTGGTATGTGCTTGTCCTACAGGACAAGTTGAAAAAAAAGTTATTGTAGAGGCCTGAGTGTTAACACTTGGTCAACACCTCATAAGGAACATTCATGCTATGTTTGGTTTCATTCCATTTAGTGGTTCTCTAAAAGAAGACATTTGTAAGTATTTCCCATAGGGTACTAAGTTTAACTAAGTCCTCTGCTGGCAGCCATCTTGGATAATGGATCAGCTACAAACTAACAACACTTGGTCAACACCTCATAAGGATCATTCATGCTATGTTTGGTTCCATTTCATTCAGTGGTTCTCTAGAAGATGTTCAAAATGTGAAAAGTTACGCCGACAATGACGAACGCCAAGTAATGAGAAAAGCTCACTTGGCCCTTTGAGCCAGGTGAGCTGAAAACAAATTCCTAAACTTTGAATGAGAAAGTTAGAACATAATATAATATTTTTTTCCCATATTTTCAATGGAGATTTTTTTTTTATCAAGTCATGTGAGTAATAACAGCTGGTATCAACATAGTGTAAGAAAATGATAAGAACACTGGATTAATTTGGTGTTTACATTAATTGCACTTTTCTGATCATGTCTTTTAAAAGTTACAGATAATTCAAATTTAACTTAACCACTCAGGAACTAAAAAAATCCAATTCAGCCTTTAATTTTGAATGAACTCAGACAGAACTTCAATTTACCTGGCTTTTGATGTTGAACAACAGGAGACTCTACCTCGGCTGCTGGTCCTTTACCAACTTTGTTTTCAGCACTGACACTACATACATAATGTTTGTCCAGCTTCAGATTCTTAATGGTATAGGAGGTGACAAATGATCTGCCTCGTCCAATCTTTTTCCAGTCATCAGAATCAACCATTTTCAGGGAAATATTGTACCCAGTAACCTTTGAATCGCCAATTGCCTTTGGCCTTGTCCATTCCAAAGTCAACTTGTCATTGGTCCTCGTCTTCACCTTCAAATTTTCAGGTGCTTGTGGTACCTCTGTTGTACATGGAGATTAAATATTTAGTTGATTTCTTATCTTAAATTCAAACACATAAGTATGAAGCAGGGAAACTAGAGTCTCTAGCAAGCTGGGCTTGCTCACCTGCATCTTCAACAATAGCAATTTTTGTTAAAACTAGAGGCTAGCTCTCATGAGCCTGTGTCGCTTAAATGAATCTTCTGTGGTTTTGAAAATCATTTAAAATAAGGTTTAAATCATAATAAATAGTATAAGCATTGTGGCTTAGTTTTATTCTAATTGGCCCCGTAGATTAACTGGAGAAATTTACGAAAAAATTGTTTAAAAATTCACTTTAAAGGCAATATCAATTTAAGGGGTCAATTGAATATTTTTGTCATATCAACTTCTTTTTAGATCTTATATACATTATCTTTGTCTATAATAATACATTAGATAATAACCAAAAAACTGCTCAATTTCCTTAAAATTACAAATTCAGGGACAGTTATCCAACAACCAGTTGTCTGATTAGTCTTAAGTTTTCAGGACTAATTGATCTTAATCTGATGACCATTTCTATCCCATGTCAGATTTGCTCTAAGTGCTTTAGTTTCAGAACTGTTTACAAAAAGTTGCATTTTACTCCTATGTCCTTTTTTTAGCCATGTCTGTCATCTTGATTGGCAGGCGGGATCATCTAACACATTTTTTTCCAAGATACCTTAATGATGATTGTAACCACGTCAGCTTAATTTTGTCTCAGAAGTTTTAGAGGAAAAGATTTTGATAAAAGTTTATTTATAAGTATATGACAGATGCAAAGTGATGAGAAAAGCTTGATTACAGGCCTATTTAGATATTTGACGGACACTGGTGCACTTTTAAAGGGAAGATGTCATGAGCTAAATCTTTAAAGGGAAAAAGCTCCAATATCAGTAGACTAAATATTTCATCCATGATGGTCCATTTGTAGATCTTATTTTGCAGATGCTGATCATAAATATAATGTTTTCAAAATAAAATAGGAAATATGTAAACAGCTGAAAATAAAATAGTCATTTAAGGGCAATCAATTCAATAAGGGGTCAACTGACGATTTTTGCCATAAGACTCATTTGCTTTAGATCTTGACTCTTCGATCTTTTGTCTATTTAAATTTGCTTTCTATCTTTCTTATAATACTTAAAATAATATAGAGTAAAAAAAAAGAAAGATTTGAAAGCCACCATTGGTTGCAATTGACTGTTGAAACAAGGTGACCAGTAGTGCAGGTTTGACTGTATAGCTACATTCATCCCAAGCAGAATTTTCTAATCCTTTAAAAACACATTTTACTCAAATAGTTGTTACCTGCTATTGGTGGACTTGTTAAATTCCTTTAAATTTATCACAATATAATACTTTATTTCCTCCTTTCTTATTCTTGAATGATGGTTGGCTAGGGCTGGCTTTCCCAATAGATTTCACTGTAAAACAAGAGTTTGTTGACACACAAATGTCTTCACTGATACAACTATTTTCAAAATAATAGGCAAAAATGCAAAAAGCTGATAATAAAAAAGTCATTTAGGACAATAACTTCAATAAAGGGGTCAACTGACAATTTTGGGAATGTTCACTTATTTGTTTTAGATCTTGACTTTTTGATCATTTTGCCTATTAACATTTGCTTTCTACATGTATATATTTCTATGATTCTTAAAACAAAAATATAAGACAAAAAGGAATAAAACAGTTGTTGGCTGATGACACAGGTTATGTTTTTCTCATATATTTTATGATAAAATTGAGAATGGAAATGGGGAATGTGTCAAAGAGACAACAACCCGACCAAATAAAAAACAACAGCAGAGGGTCACCAACAGGTCTTCAATGTAGCGAGAAATTCCCGCACCCGGAGGCGTCCTTCAGCTGGCCCCTAAACAAATATATACTAGTCCAGTGATAATGAACGCCATACTAATTTCCAAATTGTACACAAGAAACTAAAATTAAAATAATACAAGACTAACAAAGGCCAGAGGCTCCTGACTGGGGGACAGGCACAAAAATGTGGTGGGGTTAAACATGTTTGTGAGATCTCAACCCTCCCCCTATACCTCTAACCAATGTAGAAAAGTAAACGCATAACAATACGCACATTAAAATTCAGTTCAAGAGAAGTCCGAGTCTGATGTCAGAAGATGTAACAAAAAAAAATAAACAAAATGACAATAATACGAAAATAACAACAGACTACTAGCAGTTAACTGACATGCCAGCTCCAGACTTCAATTAAACTGACTGAAAGATTATGATTTCATCATATGAACATCAGGCACAATCCTTCCCGTTAGGGGTTTAGTATCATACCATCATAACATATATGAGAAGAACATAACCCGTGTCATGCCAACAACTGTTTTTAGAATAAATGTGTTTAGTTCCGATGCAAAGACCTTATCAGTGACTCAATATTAACGCCAAAATATGCAATCTTTAATGACTTGACAACAGTATCGTAATTATATCCCTTCTTAATAAGTCTATTCAAAGGTTTTGTAAGTTTCTGAGGTGAATACTGACACCTTTGTGCTTTATAAAGAATATTTCCATAAAAATTGAATGTGAAATACCTGAACGTATAGAAGTCTGCATGTTGAGCTATATTTACGAATGATGTCTTTATACCGATGATAAAATTTAGTAAATGTTTTGACTAGTTTGTGATATCGAAAACTCTGGTGTAATAATTTTTCAGTAATACATAAATTTCTCTCGTTAAAATCTAAAACATTGTTACACACACGAGCGAATCGTACAAGTTGAGATATATAAACACCGTAAGATGGTGACAAGGGAACGTCACCATCTAAAAACGAATAATTAACGATAGGAAATGAAAAATCATCCCTTTTATCATAAATTTTAGTATTCAGCTTTCCATTAATGATATAGATATCAAGATCGAGAAAAGGGCAGTGGTCATTGTTAGTATTAGCTTTATTTAAAGTAAGTTCAACAGGATAAATTTCATTAATATACATACTGAAGTCGTCATTATTGAGAGCCAAAATATCATCCAAATATCTAAAAGTATTATTAAATTTGTTTATCAGATGTTGTTTCGATGGGTCTTTGCTTATTTTTGTCATAAATTGTAACTCATAACAATACAAAAACAGGTTCCGCAATAAGTGGTGCACAGTTAGATAGTATGATACTGAACCCCTAAGGGGAGGGATTGTGCCTGATATTCATATGATGAAGACATAATCTTTCAATCAGTTTAATTGAGGTCTGGAGCTGGCATGTCAGTTAACTGCTAGTAGTCTGTTGTTATTTATGTATTATTGTCATTTTATTTATCTTATTTTGTTTCATCTTCTGACATCGGACTCAGACTTCTCCTGAACTGAATTTTAATGTGCGTATTAGGGGTGTGGAAATGCTATGCCTGACTCGCCATTTGAACAACCGGAGAAGTAATTATTTTTGTCTTGGTTGCCGGTGGACAAGTAAAAAAATTTACAAGACAAAGTCCAACAAAAACATAAAATTAATTTCAAAACGTATAAAGATGTTTAATTTATGTAAAGAAACCAATGTTCAGCAAGTAAAAACATCAATGTTCATGACGATAAATATTACATGATACCTGAAATAGATCAATAACCAAAATAAATAAAAATAAGTATGCGAACCAGAGTCGCGTAACATTGCATTGGCTTTGTCCATTGACCCGGGATTGTCGATTAGGTTTTATCCATCATTTACCGGAAGTGTCATTTCTTTAAATTTTGTATCGAGATTCAGATTGATAAATACAGTGAAACCTGGGTAAACCGAACCCTGATAAAAACGAATTTCAGTTTAAACCGAACAATTTTCAAAGTCCCGAAAAATTTCCCTATCAATTAACGTTAATCTAACCTGACAAAACCGAACCCTGTCAACACCGAATTCCGAACGCTTTTTGAAGGCTAGTTAGTAAATTTGTCTTTAAAAATTACCTGTCAAAATCGATCAATAGCAATCAAAACAAAAAAGCATTTTTAATTATTTGCATGATTTAATTAAACAAACACAGGAAGACAGAGTATCCCAGAGGGTATTTGAGGTTAATTAACTGGTGAGTTGTTATTACAAATTAATTAGCATGTTTGTGTCCATGTCTAAAGTAATTTTTTGTAAAGAAATGTTAAACTGGTCAGCTACCCCCATGGCCGATAATGACAAGGAAGGAACTTTCAGATCAGTTAAATGCACGTTACTCAAATAATTACGACCACAAACTCGCAACTGCCATTTTGTAGCTAAACTGTTTAATTAAATAATAGTTTTAAAGCTTTTCACTGGATTAAGAAGTCATGCAACACAACAAGGTATATGGCTTTCGATTGTCGGATTCTCGTTAGAGGCCCTATATATTTGATACACATGCTCCCAAAGACTTCCGTTAGCTATTCAGCAACGATAAAGTCCGAGAATAAACTGGACCCCTGCTTTTGTTTCACTCTTATCGTGTGTCGAAGTATCAATCAGCAGGTGACCAGGTTAAGTGGAGAACTCGTGTGTACAATGACATTCCAGATTCAACTACGGAATCGTCATTTGAAAGCGTCTGCGAACCTGAATTAGTCAGTGAATTATAGATGAGAAAATAATTATCAAAAGCAAAATTTCTCTTTGTCGGACATCTCACAACGACGAGCGTGATTGACGGAGTTGTGTTTGATTTATTAACAAAAATGAAGCAAAACGTTGATCATCTCTACTTATATTTTTTACATTTACATTTAAATCAACACAAAAATAATTTGTCGTCTATTGTGTCACCTATAATCCCGTGTCAGTAAGTGCCAAAATTATTTTGGTGTCAACTTCCGTTTATCTCTATAATCCGAACACCTGTGAAAACCGAACAAAACGCAAAGTCTCGTGGGTGTTCGGTTTGGACAGGTTTCACTGTACTTAATAAAAAGCTGGGCAAGCAAGACAAAAAGAGTCATGAGTCGAGTAGAAAACCTTAAATGCAAATGGAGGACACAGAGTATTTAAAAAAAAAAACAGAAGCGAGAATTTCAGACATCGTGGATATCAGATTGACCCTGGCTATCTATGGAAATTCGGAAAATAAATTAAGTTTTGTCTTATTTATAGATGTAAGGTCAACATTATTTGTTGTCAAGTGGTAAATAGAAGGGACGTTTTAATTGCCCATCAATACAATAATAAATATTAATCAAGAAATAGTTAATCTATTATTCAGTTTACATTTCTTCAATCACTGTCCTCAAATTTAGTATCTGTAGCTACTGGCTACAATTTTTATTAAAAAAACTGCTGCAAAATTGTTCTTTACATGTCATTTCATTGGTTGGTTTGCTGTTAGGTTTTGTCCCATTGATGTTTATCAATTTCCTAATTTTTTACACATATTAACAAATGAATTTCATGTGTTTATAATGAACAACAGTGCTAAGTAAGAATCATATATTAGCTAACAAGAAATACTTCAATATTTATTGAAATCATCAGGGCAAGTAAAAAAAATTCTGGACAAGTAAAATTTTTGTTTTACTTGCCCAGGGACAAGTGCTCACAACAAATATTTCCACACCCCTGCGTATTGTTATGTGTTTACTTTTCTACATTAGCTAGTGGTATAGGGGAGGGTTTAGATCTCATAAACATGTTTAACCCGGCCGCAATTTAGCGCCAGTCCCAAGTCAGGAGCCTCTGTCCTTTGTAAGTCTTGTATGATTTTCAATTTTAGTTTCTTGTGAATAATTCAAAGTTTAGTATGATGTCCATTATAACTGTACTAGTATACATATTATTTAAGGGGCCAGCTGAAGGACACCTACGGTTGCAGGAGATTCTCGCTACATTGAAGACCCTTTGGTGGCCTTCGACTGTTGTCTAATCTATGGTCGGGTTGTTGTCGCTTTGACACATTCCCCATTACCTTTCTCAATTTTATTAACAGCCCAGCTATATACTGATACCATGTTTACATTCACTGCACCAGTGCATTGGTCTAAGATTTCTCTCAAGTCTAACAGTTTTTATTTTTTAATGTTTTGTAAGGGTTCAATGTTGTACATTAAAGCGAGGCTAGTCCCTATAGAAAACATGGAAATTTCTGACCAAAACATTGAATGGCAACTTTTTATCTCTTAATTGATAAAGATCCTATTTCAAACTTTCTAAGCTCCTGCAGCACAAACAATAGTTTTATTTCTATCAACCCACCATTTTTAGTGACATACTTGCATTGATCAAGATTTTGAAATCTTCCCTAATTAAACTGCAAAATTAAAACAAGATCGAACATTGGAAAACTTCATTAACTGTAAATATATTGCTACAACAGTTATGTAAAGGAAATATAAATTTGTGGCAAATTTTGATGCTTTTTCAGATAAGCCTAACATTGTTTTACTTCACTGGATTCCTAAGACAGTCAGAAATGAAATACCTTTTTTTTTCAAATTTTTGGCTTTGGTTAAAAGTCCAATCTTTAAAATATATGAGTTAATCAAGTCTTTTTCTATATATTTCACATAACTTTATATATTTCAAACATATCTATATCATGTAACATATGTCCTTTTTTCACTCTTCCCTATGAAAATTTTGATGTCTTTTTGATTGCACAATTTGATGGGTCATTACTGGTCCTTTATCTTGAACTAGCAGAGTGAATATGACTAGGCATATTCAAATATAACTTATTTAAGCCCATTTATTTAAATTTTCTCAATCATTTTTTACCTGTTGTTGGTCTGCTAGTTAAATTCTTTTTGACTACATCACTATATAGCGCTTCATTTTCTTTCTTATCTTTGATAGATTGTTTGCTTGTTCTGGCTTTCTCAATAGCTTTCACTGTAAAACAAAAGGTCTAAATTACCAGTATGGCCTAAATCTTGAACAATAATCATGATAATATGATAGATTAACTATAGTATAATGATAAACACCCTTAAAATAAACAACCTGATGTTTGTTATACTTATGACACATGTGGAATTGTTCATGTTTGTTATACTTATGACATATGTTGAATTGTTCATGTTTGTTATACTTATGACATATGTGGAATTGTTCATGTTTGTTATACTTATGTTCATTATCAGGTTGTTATACTTATAAACTTATGCTCATATTTTCAAGGTTACCTATTTAACACTGTAATTAAATCTTTAAACATTGTTATGTTTGGTATAAGTATTGATTTTGTTATCAGCAAATTAGACCAACTTGTAACTACACATAGGTACTTTCACTGTAAAACACCCAGTTGATACATATAGTTTGGCACTGCAAAACTGCCTGAAAACAAGAATGTGTCCAAAGTACACAGATGCCCCACTCACACATTATTTTCCATATTTAATGGACCGGGAAATTGGGTAAAAAGTTTAATTTGGCATTAAAATTAGAAAGATCATACCATATAAAGGTAACATGTGTACCAAGTTTTGAGGTTGATTGAATCATCAAAAACTACCTTGACCAAAAACTTTAACCTGAAACTGGCACTTTCATTTTATATGTTCAGTGGACCCTGAAATTGGAGTCAAAAGTCTAATTTGGCTTAAAAATTAGAAACATAATATCATAAGCAACAAGTGTACTAAGTTTCAAGTTGATTGGACTTCAGCTTCATAAAAAAATACCTTGACCAAAAACTTTAACCTGAAGCGGGACAGAGACGAACGTAGGTGGGGCATCAAAGTTTTCAACACAAAAAGTACACAGAAAAGAGCTATGTTATAGTCGGACAGTAGTAGAAACTCACACAAAAAATAGCTGAAAAATTTAAATTAGCAGTTTCAGTAAGATTGTATTTATACTTACATACGGTTTATTTTCTGGAAACTATAAAAATGCTTATTTTAGCCCTTTTTTGGCCCTTTATACATAAACTGTTCGAACCAAAACCCCCTAAATAAATCCCAGCCTTCCTTTTATGATTTCAAACCTAGTTTTAAAATTTCATATATTTCTATTTTCTTATAAATACTTAAGGATGTACTTAGGTGAGGTTAGGTGAAAATTAATAAATTAAGAAGTTAAAATTGATACTATAAGTTGATAGAGCATCAATTAAGGATAAAAATAAGCTAAAAATATTGATAGGTCATAGACCTCTTTTTCGAGATATTTGAGATTTAAAAAATGGCGGGAAAAGGCTGACTCAGACTTTTACCTTATATTTGCATTGGTATTATTAGGTCTCAAAACAAAAGAAAGAAAATTAAGAATCTTCTAAAATTTTGGTAAATGAACTTTCATGAGCTATTAAGTCTTACATGAAAAAATAAATGGGTGTTATGGGGCAAAATATTTTACATTGTATTATATGGAAAAACACCAAGGAGTCCGAACATTTGACACAAATTCCAAAACCTCACCTAAGTACATCCTTAAGTTATTATCAAGAAACCAATGGTCTTATAACTAAATAATAATCTGACACAAATGCTCACAACGACGTGGACATGAGTTTGGACCATAACTTCCAAAATCAATCCAAAAATGTTTTCAACCATATATAAAATAAAATTAACTTAATCACTCAGGAACTAAAAAATCCAATTCAGCCTTTAATTTTGAATGAACTCAGACAGAACTTCAATTCACCTGGCTTTTGATGTTGAACAACAGGAGACTCTACCTCGGCTGCTGGTCCTTTACCAACTTTGTTTTCAGCACTGACACTACATACATAATGTTTGTCCAGCTTCAGATTCTTAATGGTATAGGAGGTGACAAATGATCTGCCTCGTCCAATCTTTTTCCAGTCATCAGAATCAACCATTTTCAGGGAAATATTGTACCCAGTAACCTTTGAATCGCCAATTGCCTTTGGCCTTGTCCATTCCAAAGTCAACTTGTCATTGGTCCTCGTCTTCACCTTCAAATTTTCAGGTGCTTGTGGTACCTCTGTTGTACATGGAGATTAAATATTTAGTTGATTTCTTATCTTAAATTCAAACACATAAGTATGAAGCAGGGGAACTAGTGTCTCTAACAAGGTGGGCTTGCTCACCTGCATCTTCAACAATAGCAATTTTTGTTTAAAATTAGAGGCTAGCTCTTGTCGCTTACATGAATCTTCTGTGGTTTTGTAAATCATGTAAAATGAGTTATGAATCATAATAAATAGTATAAGATACCCTAATAATTAAAATAAAAAAGGTTATCCCACTAGTATCTTGACTTAGACAATACTTACTGAAGACCCCTTATCATTATTTAAATTAGTTTTCAAGTTAAGACCATTTGAAATTGTTGGGTTTTTTTTAACAATTTTCCCTTACACTTCAATAGTTAATCCCTATGTACTATATTCAGACATGATTGCCATGTTAGTTGGATGGCATTGTGGCTTAGTTTAATTCTAATTGGCCCGTAGATTAATTAACTGCTGGAAAATAATTTTTTTAAAGAAAAGTTTACGAAAAAAATCGTTAAAAATTTACATTAAAGACTTAGTGCTTTAGTTTCAGAATTATTTACAAAAAGCTGCATTTTACTCCTATGTCCTTTTTTTAGCCATGTCTGTCATCTTGATTGGCAGGCAGGATCATCTAACAAATTTTTTTACCAAGATACCTTAATGATGATTGTAACCATGTCAGCTTAATTTTGTCTCAGTAGTTTTAGAGGAAAAGATTTCTATAAAAGTTTTATTATAAGTATATGACAATGGACTATGAGGAGGGACAATGGCAGATGCCAAGTGATGAGAAAAGCTCACATTGAAAGTGAAACAAAGGCAAACCATTTTATTGACAGATTTGATCCACAAAAATCATTCTTATAGTAAAAACAATGATAAACATTTACTTTTCATATATAATATGAATTAAGGGGGTTCACAGGTCCAAGTCAATTGTTTTTCTTAATATAGGATTTCACTATACATTGTATTTTCCTATAAATGAACTTTATCTTATACCTTTCAATTATGCTCAAAATCTGCCTTTGAAAGAAGCCTACATTTTTGTAAAAGTACCTTTTTTCTGTTGAAGTAATAGGAGAAAAATTTCATGCATTTGTATGACTTAATATTTCCAGCATTGATGATCTTCACTCAAAAACTAACCTGCACATTTAGATTTAAGAAATCTGTCACCAGGTGGAAAATTTTCCTACAAAAAAAATCAATTGTGTTTTTTGTTAAAATTTATATTCATTTCTTAGCAAACAAAAACAATAATACCTCATTTAAGAGGGTTGTACACTAAAAGCTACATAACTTATCTTACCTGAGGCCCCAACATAGATAAGCAGCATTTTAAATAACTATAGAGGCTCTGAGGAGTCTGTGTTAAGATAATTTTTTTTAATTGATGCATGAAATACTGCAACCATTATACTTTTGGCTTTCAATGTTGATTTATGATTTATTTGATGAACATTATTGCAGTTTACAGTTCATCTCAATCTATATTTATATTCAAGATAGTAACCACCAGAGTGCACACGCTGAAATGTCCCTCTTTCTTTACTTATCATTGATATTATGTTGATAGTCCTAAGTATAAAGCTTTACCACAACTGTCACATAAACTATAAAATTAACCAACAAAAATAAACATTGACCAATAAACCATGAAAATGAGGTCAAGGTCAGATGATCCATGCCAGGCAGACATGTACAGCTAACAATACTTCCATACAACAAATAAAAAGTTGACCTTATGCTTATAGTTAAAGAGAAACAGACCAAAACAGAAAAACTAAACACTGAGAAATGAACTGTTAAAATGAGGTCAAGGTCAAAATTAACCTGCGCGACAGACATATAGATCATAACATATTTCCATACACCAAAGATAGTTGACCTATTGCATATAGTATTAGAAAAAAAGACCATAACTCAAAAACTTAACTTTGACCACTGAACCATGAAAATGAGGTCAAGGTCAGATGACACCTGCCAGCAAGACATGTTCACCTTACAATCATTCTATACGCCAAATATAGTAGACCTATTGCTTATAGTATCTGAGATATGGACTTGACCACCAAAACTTTACCTTGTTCACTGATCCGTGAAAAGAGGGTGAGGTCAAGTGAAAACTGTCTGACGGGCACGAGAACCTAGCAAGGTATGCACATACCAAATATAGTTAGCCTATAACTTATAATAATAGAGAATTTAACATTAAAAAAATTTTTAACTTTTTATTCAAGTAGTCACTGAACCATGAAATAAAGTCAAGGACATTGGACATGCGACTGACAGAAACTTCGAAAAATGAGGCATATGTATATTCAAAGTATGAAGCATCCAGGTCTTCCACCTTCTAAAATATAAAGCTTTTAAGAAGTAAGCTAATGCCACAGCCGTCGTAGCCACCGGATCATAACCCCTGAGTCGAGCTAGGCTGGAAAAAAAAAGCAAATTTTCCTTAAAATTACTAATACAGGGCAGCAAACCAACAACTGCTTTTCTGATTCTTCTGAAAATGTCACTTGGTCACTACAACAACAACAACAACAACAACATCATATAACAAGGGTTTTTAGTTTTATCCAGGTTCTCCACAGGGCAGAGTTTTTTAAGACCACAGTGGTCAACCCCTGAACATAGCTTGATACTGTCTGAATTTGGATTGTGATAAAATTTTTGACATAATATAGATTTTTGTCACAAAATAAATGTGGGTGTTGCTCAATTTGGTCTATGTGCATATCAAACAAAGGACATAGATGGATTCATGACAAAATTTTGTTTTGGTAATGGTGATGTGTTTGTAGATCTTTTTTGACTGAACTTTCTTCCTGCTTACAATTATCTCTATCATTAATCAACTTGGCCTAGTAGTTTTAGTGGAAAATATTTTGAAAAATTTACAGAATTTATGAAAATTGTTAAAAATAGACTATAAAGGGCAATAACTCCTTAAGGGGTCAATTGACCATTTAAGTCATGCTGACTTATTTTAAGGTCTTACTTTGCAAAAACATTATTGCTGTTTACACTGTATCTTTATCTATAAAAATATTCAAGATAATAACATGCAAAATTTTCATAAAATTTGGAATTAAGGGGCAGCAACCCAACAATTGTTTGCCTGAATGGTCTGAAAATTTCAGAGCAAATATATAATGACCTAAAAACATTTTTTTTTCTGACAAATTTGCTCTTAATGCTTTGGTTTCAGATATGAGCCAACCAGATGCTCCACAAGGCCCAGCTTTATATGACCGCAGAGGTTGAACCCTGAACCGTTGGGGCAAGTATGGACACAACATTCAAGCTGGATTCAGCTCTAAATTTGGATTGTGATTAAATAGTTGACACAGCATAGGTTTCTGACACAGAATGATTGTGGTCTAATGAACTTAAAATACTTTTTTTTTCTTTGAGCAATTCACTATGCTGTTGAATATTAATCCTCTCAAAAAAATGTTTGAAGAAATTTTCTTTTTATTTATGAAATCTAAAATGAAAAAAATTTAACCCCCCCCCCCCCATTTTTTTTTCACATACCCCTTTCCCTTTATCCAAAACTGATCTCAATTCAAATTTCTAATGGAGTTTGCAACAATAACTACTCATTTAAATACATCATAAAATATTAAAATGTACCAAAAGGTGCTTGTTATCACTGAATGGTTTTAATTTATCAGTTGGTAGTAAAAGTAAATATACATTGTATATTGTATAAAACAATGATTTAAGTTGATTCAACTACTATTCTGGACAAAGAAAGATAACTCCAATCAATTGAAAATTTCTTGCTATTGCACAATATTGTGCAATTAGATACTTCTTGCCATTGCGCAATACTGTGCAATTGAAAATATTTGCTATTGCACAATACTTTGCAATTGAAGATTTCTTGCTATTGCACAATATTGTCACTGTGCAATTGAAAATTTCTTGCTATTGCACAATACTGTGTCATCTAATTACATCACAGATTGGTTATTATACTAGATATTAATGCTATTTATTTATGAGATTTTGAGTTTCGTTTTTTCATAAAAGAACACATTGTGTTGACATGTATTTGTCAAAATCAGACTTGTAATAACTCTCTTCTGGGATGTATCTTTGAAGCAATTCAGATTCAAAAGCGTAAAAACAATGAATTTATCGTAGAAGCTTTAAAAAGAGATCTATAAGAAAATATGTTTAGAGAATGGGTAATACATGTGTCAATCATGACTTCCCATCAAAAATGTAGTTGTCCTACTGGGTTTTGGTTATTAAAAGGATAGACATTGGATGAAAAATATTAATTGTTGCCAGCTGGGCGATCAGGGGGTTTTATACTGAGTGTAATGAACAGTTATTATGATATGCTGGAATAAATTGACTATCTGATTTGATCTGGAACGATATAACTAGTTGTTTTGTTCCGGCCAGAATTTTTCAACTAGCTACATTGTTCCGGGAATTTTCAACTAGCTACTTTTTTCTGGAACTTTTCAACTGCACTCGGAACAAAACAACTAGTTGAAAAGTTCCAACGGAACGAAATAACTAGTTAGAAAGTTCCGCCGGAACAAAGTAACTGGCGGAACATAGTGGCTGTTACATTTACGCATATTGTCATGACCATAAATATAGGTCATTTTTTTTAATGAGGTCATTGTTTGGTATGTAACGTCACGAACGTCAAGTTTTCATATTGTATGTGACGTCACGAACATCAAGTTTGCATATTTTTTGGCACACTAAATGCAACTATAAAAAATACAAAACACTCAAATAAATACAATAATAAACAAAATATTTTTAAAACAGCAGCAGGCAAATGGTAAGGTAACCCAGGTGCTTTGTATAAGCAGTTATTTTAAGGCTTTGAACCAAGACAAAAGCAGAACTGAAGGTAACCCAGTGCTAATCTATCGAGATCAGAAAACAGTTCATATAATATAATACTCTTCTGTTGAAATATATGATAAAGCGTATAATACATGGCAAAATCCGTATCACATGCCGTATCACCCTCGACCAATATCATCCCTCGGGCCTAAAGGCCCTTGGGCTGATATTGATGTCACGGGATGATACGACATATGATACGGATTTTGCCATGTATTATTCTCTATATATCAACAATTCACCAAAGTTTCATGAAAATTCAGCTGAAAGCTTTTTTGAGTTATTGATAGTGTTGACAACAGAAGGATGAATCAACATACAACAGTGGGGCGATAAGAAACAATGAAGGAATCAGAAAGGACAAGATGATTGAAATATAACTCAACTTTTAGAGTCCAATGATCAACTTTAGAGTTAAACTTCACAGAGAGAAGTCAGTAAATAAGATGCAAAATTCAATTGTGTCTGATCCATTTGTCATTTGAAACAATAAAATATGTTTAAACCCACCTCAAAAAGATTTGTGAATTAATCAAGCATGCAATGAATTTTAGATAACACCCAAATATATATTTTCCGCTGAGCTCCTATGAAAACTGATAACTTATTATTTATGTAAGTTTCCTACCTGTTTGATATTATATGCTTGGTCAACTTGATTTCTGAAAAGAAAAAAAAAAGAAACATTAACACAGAGATATGTCTGGTCTACATGTATTTGTAGATCATGTTTATTTGTTATTCAATAATTCATATGTTGCAATTAAAATAGCAATACCTTAACATTTAAAGTATGCAAATATTCAAAGTCTTTTCATAGCAAATTTCATAATAATAGAATAATAGACAAACCTTGCATTTACCCCTACTTTCTATGAGGTGGGATAGGACCTTTATCGGGACTCAGGGATCATGTGTTTTTAAGCTTAAGATTTCGAGATTGACCCTTTAAGGATCCAGGAATTCGTTTTTCAAAATTTTGGGATGTTGAATTGGGATTGTATTTTTTTTTAAATATCAAAAATTAGCTCAAAATCTTAACTGTGATTTTCAACAATTTATCAGGGTCCAAAGTCAGAAATTTCTGCAAAAAATTAAACTCAAACTTGATCTGTAACTCATCATGGTTAACTCACATACCAAAAATCAGCCAAATATCTAAAAGTGTTTAGAAAAAAAGACTGTGTAATGGTTTGTTGTGGAATGAGCGAATGACAGAATGACTGAGACAAGGGTAAAACTATATTGCCCTGACAACTTTGTTCTGGGCCATAAAAAAAACTATGAAAATAATACATTGAACTTTATATCTAATTTTGAAAAATATGTATTTTCTATAAGGTTACATATTAAAAAATCTTAGAGGACAGATTAGCAACAAAGTACATTTTTTTTTACTTTTGTTAGCACCTCATACGGAACATACAAATCATTACTGGATTCAATTCTTTTATTGGATCTAAATGGAAGACTTAAATTTGTAAGTATTTCCCAGCATATGCTTAACTATAAAGCCCCCTTACTGAAGCCTACTTAGATAACAGATACTGAGATAGGCAACAAAGCAACAACACAGCTCTTAAGAAACAATTAATCATATAAAATAAGAAGATGTGGCCATGGTATAAGTGCCAATTAGCCAACCTTCCATCCGAGTGGCATTGTATATGAAGTCACCAATTTAGGTCAAATAATAGCCTTATTTCTACATCAAGCCTTGGCTTCCTTTGGATCCATTTGAAGCTTTTCTCTGGAAGACAATTTTATAATAGTATGTTTTTCCAATAGGTTACTATGTTACACTAAGGGCCACTATAGGCAACTTTCTAGGATAAAAAAGTAAGAATGCTAATTCAAGTTTACATCTCATAAGAAACATTCATGTCATATATTATTCCTATCACTATGAGTGATTCATGTAAGAATTTTTTATGTAATTCCTAAAACTAGGTACCCTGATGGTAGCTTTCTGGGATGACAAATCAGTGACAAGGTTACAAAACTTGGTAGGTAACCTGGTAAGCACCTCATCAAGAACATAAATACAATATTTGGTTTCAATGAATTCAAAGGTTCTTATAAAGAAAGAAGATGTTGGTTACATAACTATTGGTAAATAACACAGTTGCAACTATATGTACTATCCTTAATGGTTGCGCCCAAAACATCGATAAGGACAAGTTACAGATATATCCAGCCATTTTCAAAAAAGTAGAGGGGAGGTCCCAACCAAGGAGAAAAGGGTGGATGGGGGTCCAACTTTATGTCCCCATTCAAATGCATTGGTCGTCAGAAAAAAAGGGTTTCAACCTCCGGAACTCGCCCCTGTATCTGCCACTGTTTATGTCACATTTTGAAAAAGCCTCATATAAACTATTTTAATCGAATTTAAACAGTTACAGGAAACCAGGTAAAACACAATATTGGATTTACTCATTCCTATGCTTTTGCAAGCAAAGAGTCATGGTAAATTAGACAACATCAAACAGGTCAACCAGGTCGTTAATGCTGTGGTATGGCAAGGAACTGTTCAGGGTAAGGTGTTATTTAGTAAATGACATCAATTGTTTATAATCTGGTGTTTGGCGATCAGATAAGTTATGTAAAATATAGTATCCTTTTCGTCATAGAAAAACCAACAGAGAATGAATTTTCAGTTGTCTTGGCATAGGACCAAAATCTTTAAAAATTACCAATATAAATAAGATTAACTTCCAAATTTCAACATTCCTTAGTAGAATGATATAAATTCATGTCTATGTTAACGGGAGTCACATGTGGAGCTATATCTGCTTACCCTTCCGGAGCAACTGAGATCAACCCCAGTGTTAATGGTGAGGTGTGTGTTGCTCAGACTTCAGTTTTACATGTTGTGTTTTGTAAACTATTGTTAATGTCTGATTGTCTTTTTTTCTTCTTTTTTTGGTGATGGCGTTGTCAGTTAATTATAGACTTCAGTGGCGGATCCAGAAATTTTCATAAGTGGGGGCCCACTGACTGACCTAAGAGGGGGCCCGCTCCAGTCACGCTTCAGTGATTCCCTATATAAGCAACCAAATTTTTTCCCGAAAAGGGGGGGCCCGGGCCCCCTGGGCCCCCCCCCTAAATCCGCCTATGGAGTCTGTGAGTATGAATGTCCCTTTGGAATCTTAATTTCGCCTATGTTTTAATGTTTTCAACTATAGAAAAACAGCATACTGAGACTGTTTTCAATTGTAATATTATAAAATAAAATGTATGGCTACTAGGGATTAAATTTTCAGAGAAGAATTAAGCGGCTTGATATTTAAAGCAGTGTGTACATTTGATTTTAAAAATACTAATACAAGACAACGTTAACCATGTAGGCTACTAATTTTCCGCCACTTGTTTCACATCAATTCGTATTATTGATATTAAATCTAGGAGATGTAACGCTACAATACCTTAATATTTAACATCGTACATCAGTATTGTAGTCAGTGAAAAAAGGCTCAGTATAGTGAGTGATTTCATCAATGTTTACATTAAAATAAAGGGTATACAAATTTATATGTCCAGTTCCCAGGTTTCCTTATCGGTTGTCCATATTTCTTTGTCCCATTAGGTTTCTTTTTCGTTTTCTTTTCATTTTACAAGAAACAAGAGGCTGTCACATTTATTTGTGTCCTGGCAATATCACAAGAACCATAACTGATGAACGGTGAAAGTGAAAATTGTCAATATCAAATTTGACCTGCATTTTGTCATCAGTATCAACATATTAAAATTTGAAAGAGCTTAGGTTGAATGGTTCATGAGTAAATGCAACAACATGAATGGAAACGCCATTTTTTTATCTTTCAAGAACCATAACTCCTGAACGGTAAAAGTCAAAATCAACATTATTTAACTTGACCTCCATTTTGTCATCAGTAACAACATATGAAAATTTGAAAAGCTTTGGTTGAACAGTTCATGAGTAATTTAAGCACTGACATGACTGGAAACGACATTTTTCAATCTTTCAAGAACCATAACTCCTGAACAGTAAAAGTCAAAATCGTCATTCTTGAACTTGACCTCCATTTTGTCATCAGTAATAACATATTAAAATTTGGGAAGCTTGGATTGAACAGTTCATGCAAAACTGCACGGACAAGACTGGAAACCCCATTTTTCAATCTTTCAAGAACCATAACTACTGAATGCCCGGTAAAAGTCAAAATCGTCATTCTTGAACTTGACCTCCATTTTTTCATCAGTAACAACATAGGAAAATTTGGGAAGCTTTGGTTGGACAGTTCATGCATAAATGCACAGACACGACTGGACACGCCATTTTTCAATCTTTCAAGAACCATAACTCCTGAACGGTAAAAGTCAAAATCATTCTTGAACTTGACCTTCATTTTGTTGTCAGTAACAACATGTTAAAATTTTAAAAGCTTTTGATGAATGGTTCATGAGTAAATGCACAGACAACATTTGTTTGCCGCCAGCCCGACCGCCCTACTGCTGACTGCCAGCCGTACATCCCCAAATCAATAACCGAAATTTTTGTCACAAAAATCTGGTTAAAAATACAACGAAAGTTACAAATACACACCAATCATAATGCAAAGCAATTGAAGAAGAATCGCAGAAAAAACAATGAAAAGCATTTCCCCAACCTATCTTAGGATCGAGTTGAAGGACCATCTTTTTAGGCCGTATGTAGATTTGGTTTTGTGTTGCTGGGTTACTATCTTATTGACATTTATCCAACATGTGTTTAAAATAAGAAAAGTCTAACAGACTATAATGAATAGCATGAACGACGTTCACATGACCTTATCTAATATTTAAAAACAAAAACATAGTCTCATCATCTCCTGCTAATTATTTCAATATGTTATGCTTTTAAATCTTTTATTTTCAATTTATTCCTCTTTTTTTCTTTCTTGTAAACATGTGTTATACTACATAAAACATGCCTATTCACGTATATGTAGATAAAATAACCCTAAATAAAAGATGTTAATTCTTTCTGTTTCCGTTTTCCGTTTCCGTTTCGTTTTCCGTTTCCGCCGTTTAGCAACACCCCCTTTTTTCACCCTCCTTGGCAGCCGTCTGGGATCATAATGAATCAGCTACAAAGTAACAAAACTTTTACAACACTGCATGAAGAATATTCATGCAATGTTTTATTTCGCTCCATTTAGTGGCTCTCTAGAAGAAGTTCATAATATATAAAGTTAATGGACAACAGACAAGGGTCTGCATGTGATGAAAAAAGCTCACTTGACTTGGGTTAAAAAAAAATGTATTTTGACCCTAGGCTTGTGTTCTATTTTAGCCATGTTGCTGGCCATTTTAGTAGGAAGGCTAGGTCGGATGTCACATTTATTATGAACACATGTACAATTTCAACTAGAAACACCAATGATGCAGGATTCTGGTCAAGTCTGTTTATAAGGGTTTATATATATAGACTTAACAAATACAGACCAAATAAATCTGTATGCAACATACAGTTTCATTAGTTTCGGTACTTATACATCTTCAGATTTTCAATTTGGCTTTGAGTGTTCCTGATGATAAAACTAAATCCAGACAAGCGCGCTTTAAACGCATAGAATTATTAAAGTATTGTTTTCAATTATTTTATACTAGCTGAAGTATCCAGGTTGTCCAGAAAAACAAAACTTTATGCAAAAAGCTCATAATGTTGCCAACTGCACTCACTTCGGCATATGTCCTGCACTCTGTAAGAGGAGACACAAATTTCCTGAATTTGATTCATTACACAAATATTCAGCTGTACAATGTACAGGTATGTAGAACAAATCAAAGTATATATACTTACGTAATGTAATTAATCAGCCCTTAATAGAGTCAAATAATGATTTTGGTTATTACATAAGCCTCATCTCATCTTTTCTGATAAAAATGAACAAAAAACAAATATGTAACACATTAACAAACAATAACTGAATTACAGGCTCCTGACTGGGACAGACACATACAATTATGTAACAGAAATGGCCTATTATTTTCTCAATTGGAAAACTGAAATCATTTCTGTTTTCATATTTGTAGTTTTGTTTTAGACCAACTTTCAGCAGATGTAAGTCATTAGATAAGAGGCAGTCTACTTGAGTGTGCCTGTTGCATTATAGTACTATTATCCTCTATCTCTAGTGTGATAGGATAGATGGGTTCAACCTATTCAACAAATTCTGAATTATTTAGGGAGAGAATGATGGTACTTGCAAAAAATACTTTGTTATAAATTACAAGTATATGTAACAAAATCCACGGCATTATTAAACAGAACAGTCTTTTGCAATAAAAATAACACTTGAAATCTGTATAAAATGTTACATTTGAAAAAGAAATGAATTACATGTAGGTTAGGATTTCACTCAATGCATCCTCAGCATGAATCCACTCCTTCACTCAATGTTCTAGTACATGTTCATGCCCTTAAATTTGTATGGTTTGATTTTAACAAATCCTGTGCTAAAGTTTGTTTAATTAGTTCATTATTTTGTCTCCAGTTGGTTTTTTTTCTCCTGATGAACAACAACAACAACAACAATTTTTATTTGTCAATCAAGACGCCCCGAGGAGCAGTACAATTACAGTTTAAATTAAAGTGTACAAATAATTGTGTTGATTTTTTTCATTGAGATGTGAACATATACATTGTATACATGTATATTTATATGTAATATTTTTTTACAAATTAATTCGGTGTTATATTGTTTAGCAAATTTTAAGACAAAAAAAACACGTTTTCACTGTGAAATAAGATATTCCCTCAAAATGGCTCTCAACAAAATAAATGTTTAACCAAATAAACAAATAAAAGCTATGTCAATTCTGCTGCTCATTGGGTTCATTACATGTAGTTAAATATATTTTGTCATGTTGCAATATTTTTTTGGGAAAATATATAAGTTCTACATGTATATGAAATATATATACTAAAAGATGATTTAATACATAATAAGGTTGACATATATATATAATCACTTGCTTGATTATATCATAAGTATCTGAAACTAATCAGATGTCAGTATTTTATATGTGGTTAAACGTAACAGTTGTGAATGCATCTGCAGCTATTTGTCAAACCAATTGAACTCTATATTTATCATATTCTAATGTATTCCCACTGATGTTAGTTGTAGATGCAATAAATCCAATCATTTTGACATATGCACCTAGTTAACATTCAAAGGTTTGTACACATGAAACATGATAGCAATTATTAAAAGAAATTCTCTTGGCCTTGTCAGCTTAATTCTTTAACAGGAAGTTGCAACTTTTTATACTAATGTACCAGAAGATGCTAAAAATTAAACTATTTAAACTTTTGTGAACAAAGACCAAAATTGACCAGCAATTAAATTCCCTGTATAATTATCACAAGACCACCAACAGTCAGGGGTACAACTTGTACAAGTTATTTTATTTACTTGAAGATGTAAAAAAATATGCATATATATAAGTAAATAAATAATGTTTGAATAATCTCCCCTTTATTTTCTCAAAAATTTACTTGTATTTATCATGTTTACAGTAAATTTTTCTTACAAGCCCACAAAAGTCATCAAGTTTTGAGATGTAAATTCATGCCTATAATGATTTTTCCCAGGTTTGCTCAACTTTTTTATTAGAGTCTCATTAATTCAACAAAGAAATTGATTGTGCAAAGATCTTAAGTATTTGTGCAAGAGGCCTTCAAAAATTGCTCCTTGGGGGCTTGTAAATGAGCAGTGTTCTGAAGACAACAGACAACTGGGATTTTCGTTGTCCATGGAATTACACTTAAATGATTAGTAATTATAAAGACATCTACAAAGGGCAGATAATTTAAAATTCTATTAGAGCAATAATCATAAATTCAATAAAAGAAGATCGGATGACTTTGTTACTTCTACAAGTAAAAAAAATCTGATTGTCTAAGGGACATAACTCAGCCAATATTTGTTTTACATAATACAAGTAAATAAAATTCACTTGTATAAGTATCCTACAAATTTACTTATATAAGTAAATAATATTACTTTTTCAAGTAATTAAAAATAACTTCTACAAGTAGTACCCCTGACTGACCAATGACCAATAAAATAAGACCTAATCACAAGTAGATTACAAAGAATCACCTACGTCAATAAATTATCTGCAAGAGATATTTAGAATTAGTACATACTGTATAATACAATCAATGCATCCAGTGTAAATGGAAGGCAGAAAATTCACTCTTCCACAAAATATCTAAATATCTAATTGATAAACAAAATATATGAAAAGGGTGGGGTACTTGATGTCTCAGTTGCATGCTCAAGCTCAACCCTACCAAAATAATTTAGGGGTACAACCCCCTCTCCCCTTTCCCCCCACCACCTTCAATCTTCAATCAATTAATGACTGCTTGTAGACTGAAAATAAAATAAATTCAAAATGATCTGTCAAATTACTTAAAAATAAATGTTCTTTTTTAGTAGACTATAGGTTTTTAAACCATATTTTATTTAAAAAAAAACAAACATGACATATTTAATTCATCTCCCTAAAATCGGATATGTGCCTAATATCAAAATGATAACATTTGCTGATTCAGCATCATTCATTTAAACCACAAATATGTGAATCAGTTAATCTTTCAAATTTTCTGACCTAAATAGCATCCAGAATTTACATTTAAACATACCAGTTTTTATCTTAATTGACATAGGAAGTTAAAAATCTTGTTTTTTCATTTAGGTACTTGATGTATATTTAACCTTTCATAAAATTTCAATCAATGAAGGAAATACATATATATGCATGCATGCATCCATATTGATGCAATCAAAAGTGGCTCAACAAAAATGAGGAAAAAATTATTTAAAAATTTTCCTTCAGATACTTTCTTTTGATTGTAAGAAGCTTTTATCCAAGTTTGGTCAAAATCAAGGAATGAGAAAGGTTTATGAATCTAATAAATGCTTTAAAAACTTTAACTGCAGACTGTATGTAATGTTAACTGGAAGAAAAAATATCAGAGTCCATTTATAAGTAATATATACATGTATGTTTAAACAGGAAATATTTTTTTACAAATAAGTTTAAGAAAGTTATTAAAATTTGAAAAATTCTAACCAGAGTGATCAATGCATTATAAGTGGCAGAAAAATTTAGTCCATTTATGTGTAAAATATGAATAACAGGGACATGTAGTTGGAACCCCCCCCCCCCTTTTAAATGGCTGGATCCACCCCTGTACCTTTATCTTTTTTTACTTTGTGCAATGCTGAATAAAATAAATTGATTGGCGTTTCTCGTATTAGTTTGCCTGACCGATGATATAAAGTATATAATAAACTGTTATCACGGAAATATGCCTCACTTTTTTGTAATTAGGGTAATGCAAATGTTGAAATTAAAATATAAACACTTGTAAGTTTTGAAAATATTCAAAGTCAATGAAACATGACTGAAAGTACATGGCTAAACAATCTCCATCGTAATAATATGTGCTTATGCTAATACAAATGTATACCAAATACAATTGACTTATCATAATTATAGTTCCCTTTAAACAGACGTCCTAAACAAACTAATACATGTAAACTAAGCAAAATTTCAAAGTCAAATGACCAAATCTGAGGGGGCGTGATCAAATAGTCGTCATGGTTATGAGATATGCCAATGCTTATCCATAAACCAACCTAATCAAAACTATAAACTAAGATAAATACTTAGCAAAAGTTTCAAAGTCCATAGACAGTGACCAGTGATGTTATTGGCTCAAATTACAGGAGAATAAAGGCTTTTTCCCCTGGAGTAGAATCCCAATTTTTAAAAAAATGGCTTAAAATTATTCCCAAAAAGACAACTTTTTTCTCAAACAGTGCAGTCTCAGTAGTAATTGTGCATGAATACAAACTGAAAAACTCATTTAAAAATTTTTCATGCCTAAAATGACTTGTATGCAGATTTGAGGGTCTATTTATGTATTATCACCATGATCACTATTAACTAGAGGCTCTCAAGAGCCCGTATCGCTCACCTGACTCTACTTGGGTTTTTGAAATCATATAAAAAAAAGATAAAATTTGGCTACAAAGTTACAAAACTTGGTCAGCATCTCATAAGAAACATTATTGCTATGTTTGATTTCTTTCCATTCAGTGGTTCTATGTTAAACTAAACCCCTGCTGGCGGCCATCTTGGATGATTGATCGGCTACAAAGTAACAACACTTGGTCATCATCTCATAAGAAACATTATTGCTATGTTTGATTTCATTCCATTCAGTGGTTCTCTAAAAGAAATTTAAATGTATTTCCCATAGGGTCCTATGTTAAACTAAGTCCCCCCACTTGTGGCCATCTTGGATGTTTGATGGATGACAAAGTAACAACACTTGGTCAGCAACGCATTGGGAACATTCATGCTATGTTTTGTTTCATTCCATTCAATGGTTCACTAAAAGAAGTCATTTGTATGTACTTCCCATAGGGTCCTTTGTTAAACTAAGTCCCCTGCTGGCAGCCATCTTGGATGATAGATCAGCTACAAAGTAACAACACTTGGTCAGCAACTCATAAGGAATATTCATGCCATGTTTGGTTTCATTCGATTCAGTGGTTCTCTAAAAGAAGTCATTTGTATGCATTTCCCAAAGGGTCCTATGTTAAACTAAGTCCCCCGCTAACGGCAATCTTGGATGATGGATCAGCTACAAAGTAACAACACTTGGTCAGCACCTCATAAGGAATATTCATGCCATGTTTGGTTTCATTCCATTCATTGGTTCTCTTATAGAAGTCATTTGTATGCATTTCCTGTTAGGGTCCTATGTTAAACTAAGTCCCCCACTGCAGCCATCTTGGATAATGGATCAGCTACAAAGTAACAAGACTTGGTCAGCACCTCATAAGGAATATTCATCCCATGTTTAGTTTCATTCCATTCATTGGTTCTAAAATAGAAGTCATTTGTATGCATTTCCCACAGGGTCCTATGTTAAACCAAGTCCCCCACTGGCGGCCATCTTGAATGATGGATTGGCTACAAAGTAACAATACTTGGTCAGCACTTCATAAGGAACATTCATGCCATGTTTGGTTTCATTCCATTTAGTGGTTCTCTAAAAGAAGTCATTTGTATGCATTTCCCATAGGGTCCTATGTTAAACTAAGTCCACCTCTGGCGGCCATCTTGAATGATGGATCAGCTACAAAGTAACAACACTTAAGCTTGGTCAGCACCTCATAAGGAACATTCATGCCATGCTTGGTTTCATTTCATTCAACAGTTCTCTAAAAGAAGTCATTTGTATGCATTTCTCATAGGGT
Source organism: Mytilus edulis (assembly GCF_963676685.1). Lineage (NCBI taxonomy): Eukaryota > Metazoa > Mollusca > Bivalvia > Mytilida > Mytilidae > Mytilus > Mytilus edulis. The sequence continues at coordinate 6,294 of NW_027268469.1, read as the reverse complement.
CCTATGTTAACTGCAGCCATCTTGGATAATGGATCAGCTACAAAGTAACAAGACTTGCTCAGCACCTCATAAGGAATATTCATCCCATGTTTAGTTTCATTCCATTCATTGGTTCTAAAATAGAAGTCATTTGTATACATTTCCCACAGGGTCCTACAAATGGATGTTAAACTAAGTCCCCCACTGGCGGCCATCTTGAATGATGGATTGGCTACAAAGTAACAACACTTGGTCAGCACCTCATAAGGAATATTCATGCCATGTTTGGTTTCATTCCATTCATTGGTTCTCTTATAGAAGTCATTTGTATGCATTTCCCATTAGGGTCCTATGTTAAACTAAGTCCCCCACTGCAGCCATCTTGGATAATGGATCAGCTACAAAGTAACAAGACTTGGTCAGCACCTCATAAGGAATATTCATCCCATGTTTAGTTTCATTCCATTCATTGGTTCTAAAATAGAAGTCATTTGTATACATTTCCCACAGGGTCCTACAATTGGATGTTAAACTAAGTCCCCCACTGGCGGCCATCTTGAATGATGGATTGGCTACAAAGTAACAATACTTGGTCAGCACCTCATAAGGAACATTCATGCCATGATTGGTTTCATTTCATTCAACAGTTCTCTAAAAGAAGTCATTTGTATGCATATCTCATAGGGTCCTATGTTAAACTAAGTCCCCTGCTGGCGGCCATCTTGGATGATGGATCGGCTACAAAGTAACAACACTTGGTCAGCGCCTCATAAAGAACATTCATGCCATGTTTGGTTTCATTCCATTCAGTGGTTCTCTAGAAGAAGTTCAAAATGTAAAATGTTAACGACGATGACGACGGACGACGGATGACAGACGCCAAGTGATGAGAAAAGCTCACTTTGCCCTTCGGGCCAGGTGAGCTAATAAAAAGGGGTCTTATTTCAAATGAGGGTTTTTCTCTTGAAAGGGGGTCTGCAAATTGAAGTCCCAGTCGAATTCATGGTTATTATAAACTTCCCAATTTGACAAAATGGCATATTTTCCAAATAAAAAAGGTTAGAGGTAGTTGATTGTGGCCAAGTTTGCTTTAATTGGCACAGTAGTTTCAGAGAAGATTTTTCTAAAAGATTACTAAGATTTACGAAAAATGGTTAAAAATTGATTATAAAGTGCAATTACTCCTAAAGGGGTCAACTGACCATTTTGGTCATGTTGACTTATTTGTAAATCTTACTTTGCTGAACATTATTGCTGTTTACAGTTTATCTCTATCTATAATAATATTCAAGATAATAACCCAAAACAGCAAATTTTCCTTAAAATTACCAATGCAGAGGCAGCAACCTAACAATGGGTTGTCCAATTCATCTGAAAATTTCTTGACAGATAGATGTTGACCTGATAAACAATTTTACCCCATGTCAGATTTGCTCTAAATGCTTTGGTTTTTGAGTTATTAGCCAAAAACTGCATTTTACCCCTATGTTCTATTTTTAGCCATGGCAGCCATCTTGGTTGGTTCGCCGGGTCACCGGACACATTTTTTAAACAAGATACCCCAATGATGATTGTGGCCAAGTTTGGTTAAAATTGGCCCAGTAGTTTTAGAGGAGAAGATTTTTGTAAAAGTTAACGATGACGGACGCCAAGTGATGAGAAAAGCTCACTTTGGGCCAGGTGAGCAAAAAATATGTGTGTTCTAATTTCCTTACCTACCTAATATTTTAAGTTTGTTTGTTAACTTTTACAAAAATCTTCTCTGAAACTACTGAACGATACTTGGTCACAATCATCAATAGGAGGATCAGGCATCAAACAGTCATTTCAGCAACCGTTAGCGTTAAATTTGTTAAAAATTTAACATGATTTGTCAAAATATACTTATCATGATTCGTCATAAGTCTCAAATGATTATCGTTATTGTCATTTTTGGAAAAAAAATAACGTGCTTCGCCTAAATCAGTTCTTTCTTCTAAAAGAAAATGTACATTTTATCATCATATTCCAAAAAAATTACCGTTTTCATCGTTTGGCAAGAATTTTTACCATTATTTGTCATGAAGGTACCCCCATTACAACGTTAACCCTACAATAGGTATCTAGTTAAAAAAATGTGTCTGATGACCCTGTCTGCCAACCAACATGGCTGACATAGCTCAAAATAGAACAAAGGGGTAGAATGCAGCTTTTGGCTTATATGTCTGAAACTAAAGCATTAAGAGCAAATCTGACAAGTGGCAAAACATATGGCCTGCAACAAAGTTGTTGGGCCATACAGTTTTACCCTTGTCCCCCAGCTGATTTTTGGTAATATAAGTGAGTTAACCATGATGAGTTACAAATTATGTTTAAGCTTTGTTCTGCTCTCCTAATTTTTGCAGAAATTAATGGCAGATATACAGACTTTTCTTTCCCCACCAAGTAGAGGGGGCATTAAGTACTATTGTCAGTGTGTCTGTACCTTTGTTTATCCTTATAGATTGGTTCCTCTAATATTAGATTGCCTGACCAAATGTTATGAAACTTGTACACAATGCTCAATACCTCAAAACACAGACCAACTTTGAATTTTGGTGGTGTCACATACAAATTTGGGTGCTTAACTATGCAAATAGACAAGAAGTATTAATTAAATGAAACCACCCCCTCAGTCAGGGTCTATTGATGTTTATCAGGTCAAGATCTATCTGCCTGGAATTTTCAGATGAATCCGATAACCAGTTGTTAGGTTGCTGCCCCTGAATTGGTAATTTTAAGGAAATTTTACTGTTTTTTTTTATTATCTTGAATATTATTATAGATAGAGTAGGATATACTGTAAACAGCAATAATGTACAGCAAAGTAAGACCTAAAAATAAGTCAACACAACCAAAATGGTCAATTGACCCCCTAAGGAGTTATTGCCCTTTATAGTAAATTTTAAACAATTTTCATAAAATTTGTAAATTTTCACTACATTTTCCACTGAAACTACTGGGCCAAGTTCATTATAAATAGAGATAATTGTAAGCAGCAAGAATGTTTTGTAAAGTAAGATCTACAAACACAACTCTATCACCAAAACACAATTTTGTCATGAATCAATCTGTGTCCTTTGTTTAATATTCACATAGACCAAGGTGAGCTACAACAACAACAACAACAACAACAATACTTTATTTAAAGAGGGTTACACAGTTAGCTATATAACTAATCTTCCCTGAGGCCCTCATCATGAGAAATCAAACAAAATGCAAACATATATATTGCATACATTAGTATAAAAAAGTCAAGTATGATAATAATGTTCAATACAACTTGATAAATGTGATGAAAAAAATAAACATGATGACATGATCAGTTTTTTATATTATTGAGACATGTACAGCTAGGTTGATTTCAATAAATAATCTGTTATTTTGTATTTGAAAGAATTAACATTTGTAATATTTGTTAACGGTATTGGTAAATTATTCCATAAGAATGGTCCAGAATACATAAAGATTTTTTGAACAATTCTGTTTTTGGTTTAGGGAGTATGAGGTTTCTTTTAACAGCATTTCTCAAGGGGTATGGATTTCTGTCTGAAACATAATGAAACTTGTTAGTAAGATATGATGGGGCATCACATTTACTGCACTTAAATGTCATCACTAACTTATGATATTTTATTCTCTGTTAAACTGTCATCCAGTTTAAGTGTTTGAATAAGGGTGCAGAAGGAGCGAATGGGTCTGTTTCTAGTATTAATCTAGCAGCCCTCTTTTGTAATTTTAATATCCTTTTTAAACCCTCACTGCTACAACTACTCCACACTATACAACAATAATCAATTAGTGGCAAGATATAACCATTATAGAATAATTTTCTGCAGTCTAGATTTAGAATTTTTTTAATCTTTAATAGTAGATATAGTCTAGATGATATTTTTGAGCAGATCACATCAATTTGGTTTTTCCATGTGAGGGAAGGGTCAATTTTAATGCCTAAAAGACTTTCGCATGTGGAAGATTGTATCACTTGATTGTTAATAGTTAAACAACTCTCATGTAATGTGGCATTGCTCTTTGATTCGTTCTAATAATCATATATTTTGTTTTATTCTTATTGATGAACATATTGTTATCATTGCACCATTCCTCTACACCATGTAAATCTTCTTGTACCTTTGACTGTAGAGTTTGATAACAATTACCAGAAAGATGTAAGTTGAATCATCGGTATATAAATCAGTGCAACATTTTTCATATAATAGGAAGATCGTTTATGTACAATATAAACAGAAGGGGGGCATATATAGGAGCCTTGGGGGACACCATACTTGATATAAAGTTTTTCAGAATGATGCATTACCAATTTGTACTTGTTGAGATCTTTCATTCAAATATGATTTAAAAAAAGAAACAGCAGTATTATCAAATCCATAAATTTCAAGTTTTTTTACAGAGAATATCATGATCTACTACATCAAAAGCTTTCTTAAATTAAAATCCAATAGAACTGCTAAGTTGATATCACCATCATTCATATCCTGTATCCATTTATCTATGATATTGACAAGGGCAGTTTGGCAAGAGTGTTCTTGTCGAAACCCAGACTGTGCTGGGTGTAAAAGATCTAATCTTTTTAATTTAGGTAGTCATACAAATGTTTTGAAACATGCTTTTCTAAAGTTTTGATAAAACGGGAAGTACAGAAATTGGTCATAATTTGTTGCCATGAATTTTTCTCTTTAGAGCATCTAGTTTGTATTTGCCCTTTGGTATGCAAAAAAAAACACCAAATTACAAAACTTTAATTTACCCACTGAACAACTACAATGTATGAAAATGAGGTAAAGATTAGACGACTCCTGCCAGTTGGATGTGCACACCCTGCATTATTTCCATACACTAAATTTAGTTGATCTGCTACCTATAGTATCTGCAATATTGACTCTTTTTTTACCTCGAAAAACTTTACATTATTCACTCTTCCATGAGATGAGGTTGACATCTAGTTATAACTGTTTGACAGCCATGAGGACCTTACAAAATATTCAAATACTAAATTTTAATTATAGTAATGCTCATAACAAGCATGTGCTGTTCATTTTCAATTTCGCCACTTTTACAGATTTCACAAATTCTTTGATCTCTTGGTACTTTTAAATATCTTCCTCTTTTCAATGGCAAGGTTATGAGCACTAACTCTTAATTTACATAATGATGATCGATCTGATCTATTTTTTAAAGCATCAACATAACCTGCCCGTTCACTCATTTTGTAAACACTTTGGAAAAATGTTAATTTTGGAGATGCTGAAATATTTGCATGTTGTTCCTGAAAACCCTGGTCAATTAGTCTTTGTTTTATAAAACCAAACAGGGGTTTAATAGTAAGGTTATCATTTGACAAATAAGATAAACCTAAGTTTTGAATAAAAATATTTAACCTTTTAACCCATGGGTTGCTTTTTTTTGTAGCATTATATATTTGGTGAACTAAACTTCCTTCTGAAGTGATTAAATGGTCCCAGAATTTAATGCAAGATAACATTATCTTATTTTTAAATAATGGTAGTCCTTGCAAGTTCGGAACGACATGCATCATTCCAGGCCTTACAGTGTACTCCCAAGATTTCCTAAATAAATTTTATATGCAACTTTTCATAGGCATCACTGTCTTTAAATGTCGAAATAATCCCCCAGATTCGCTACAATAAAGGAGAATAGGGCTACTAAGGAATCAAAAAGTTTTTCCAGAAGTTTACAAGGGTTATCTAATCCTATTGTTTTCTTATTTTAAAATATGCTTTCCTAGCTTTTTTCATAAGCGAAGTGATGGCGACATTAAAACTGCCATTATATCTAATATTAATACCCATTATGTAACAATAAGTACTACATGTGTACTAACTGTCTCTAAGGATTTGCCATTATAATAAAATTCGTTTAGAAAGACTTTCCGTTTGAATTAAAAACCATTACTTTTGATTTCTCTGTATTGGACTTGTAATTTCCAAGAGAACAATAATTACTTGTTATAATGTATTGAGACAATTTTGCAAACCCTCTTTGCTATCCGATAATAATACAATATCATCAGAGGTTACTCCAGTATTAGAGAGGACTTTTGTATCAAAAATGTTCAAAATTACAGGAAAAAGTATATCCACATTGTGCGATTAAAATAAAATAAATCTTATACTTAATAATACACCTTATACGGCACTAAAATTATCTTCCTCTTTCGTAACAAATTGTTTAAATGCAAGAAGTAATCTATTGTAATAGATTTTCATTATACCTAATTTAATCGTTTATTCACATATATATATATATATATGTGAA
>NW_027268468.1:0-14535 GCF_963676685.1 Mytilus edulis | reverse complement strand
ACCTTTAGCTACAAACTCATTGAAATGGGCTGTAAAGAATTTTTGACTTTTTTTTTAATATATGGTCCACAATGCTCTTGAACTTTGTACTTGTTTGGCTTTATAACTATTTTGATCTAAGAGTCACTAATGAGTCTTATGTAGACGAAACGCGCGTCTTTGGTATTAAATTAAAATCCTGGTACCTTTGATAACTGTTTACACCACTGGGTCGATAAATACCAATCATACGGTCATTTTTATAAATTTCATGTTTACAAAACTTTGAATTTTTCGAAAAACTACTTTTTCTTATCCCAGGCATAGATTACCTTAGCCGTATTTGGCACAAATTTTTGGAATTTTTGGACCTCAATGCTCTTCAACTTTGTACTTGTTTGGCTTTATAACTATTTTGATCTGAGCGTTACTGATGAGTCTTCTGAAGACGAAACGCGCGTCTAGCGTATTAAATTATAATCCTGGTACCTTTGATAACTTTTTGTTTAAAGTTTGACTGGTTAACAAATAGATATAGTCTAAGACTAGAAATTTAAATATATAATTAATGCTTCCTATCCAAGATTCCAGGTTAGGTTTGTCCATACAATGGGATAGATGTATGGCCTCCCTTAAAATAGTATTTGAAGGTTCAATATCTTTCATAAGATGGATCCAATATTTTCTCATATTGATAATTACATGATAAAGTGTTGGGAGCGAACCTATTTCCCCTCTACATGCCATATTTGATGGTTTGTTTTAGCTTGAAGTGAAAATTTACAAATCATAGTATGAATATAATCAGTTTCTTTTGATATAAAGTTGTTCATTTTGTTTGCTTCTTATGTGGTAAATAACCCGAAGTTTCAGATTCATACAACAAGATGGGTCGGATTGTATGATTATAGATTTCAATAAAGTACTAGGTTGTGGAATTTCCACTAAAAAAAAAGCAAAATCACAAAAATACTGAACTTAGAGGAAAATCTAATCGGAAAGTCCATAACCACATTGCAAAATCAAATACCAAAACACATCAAAAACGAATGGACAAGAACGGTCATATTCCTGACTTGGTACAGGCATTTTCAAATGTAGAAAAGGGTCTTTCTTATTTTTGAAATAAACTTTCATTCCTTTGTTATAAAGTTTTTTCTTTGCTACTTGGAAGCTTCTAGATGCTGAAAAATTGAGATGTAACACTACAGCTCTATTATTAGCAAATTTATAGTTCATGGGAGATAACTTTAAATCATTTGACTTTAAACATTGATGACATTTGTCTAACTTATTACAAAATAAGCCTTTATGGCTTGATATTGTACCAAAAGTTTTGTATATTAAAAATTACAATTGGTAGTTATAATTGTATTGTATGCTAAATCTTGTACATGAACTTTAAATAAAAATCGGCACATCATTGTGGCCTTCGTTATGATAACTTGTGTTAGTTATTGTTTGCCTTCAATGGAGCAGTTGTTATTTGCCTTCAACGGACCACAAATGAATTCTTCCATATCACAAAGGAGTTCCTCTGTATCGCCCTGTTACATTAACTCTACCAATGCAATAAGTTATACAGAAAGTGTATTGGCATATAAATTATTTCATATTCGCAGGCAGTGTTACATTTGATCTTTACCCTGGGCGGTTTAGAGCTGTAAATGTGATTTCGACAATTTTCTATCATATTTGAATATTACGAAAGTCTTACAAGTTATACCCATAATGCTAAGATTTTAGATACAAATTCAACAAGAAAATTAAAAACAAAATAATAGCATGAACAAGGAATATTACTCGTAATGTTGAAAACGATAATAAAGATTCTACCGATGGTTACGATATAAATTCAAAACAGATATTGAGAATTTTGAACTTTAAACTTTAAATTGCAAAGTTAAGGAAAACAACCTGCTTTATATGTATAGCTGCTCATTGGTTTAGTTCTGTAGCTACACATATTTTCCAATTCTTCAGTTTCTTCTATCTTAACATTTTCACAAGCTTGGCAACACAACGAATCGCCCTCATTTATAAATGTACACCGCTTGCACGTCCACTTGGACATTATTTTGATTCCTGAAATTAATTCAAGAGCAGTTAATAGTGAGATTGTCATTTAAACTGAATTTTACTGTGCGTATTGCTTTGTGTTTCTTTATTCCACAATTGCTAAATAAATAAGAGGATATCTGAGATCTCACAAAAAATGTTTAATACAACTGCCTATGTATGCGACTGCGCAAAGTCAGGAATCTCTAGCCTTTATTATTCATGAATATGTGTATTTTTCCTTTTGGTTCATTTCAGACATGCTTCGGAGTTAAGTGTGGCTTCCATTTCGTTGAATTAGTAACTACTAATTTTTTAGAGGTCAGCTGAAGCCCGCCTCCTTGTGCAGGATTTTTTTGTGGTGTTTTTCTGCTTTTTGGCCTCTTTCACACATTCGCCGTTTCCATTCGCAAATCTTAGATCTTATCAAAGGATCAATTTATCTCAATGATCAGTGTGGACAACCAACGATACATTCAGAAAGTTCGAAAGAACAGGAATATTGAGAGTTCTTTCTTAATTGTATACATTTTTGTTCGAAAAAGAAGCCATGTTGATAATTATTCATTATTTGTTAGTGTTTATAAGTCTCGGATTTTACAGCTTTCTTCCTCTGTTTATTACAAAGAAATGTTAAACAATTATTTAAATGATTTTTTTTTATGAAAATAAAAACAAATACTCACTTATGGTGTGAAAACTTTAAAACCGAAAGTACTTTTACATTATGTCACTACTTTAAATAGTAAAGTATCGTGATATTGACTATATCCAGAAGTTCATTACTAGACTAGTAATGTACTTCTGCTATATCATATAACGAATAAAAGGACTATATACCCTTTAAGATCAATAGATTTAAATCAAAGCAGTCAATATGTACAATGGAAAGGATTATTATTTTTAGAAAACCAGGTAAGATAACAATTGGGTAGAACTACATAAAACATGATATTACAACAATAAATGAAGATGAGTATAGCTATAACACACAACAACTCATAAGAAGAAAGAAGAAGGAGAAAAAAAGAGACAAAGAAAATTTATATAAATAAATGAAATAATTTTACATGCAACACGTTTCTTATCTCCCTTGTGTAAGTGGAACGTAAAATAAAAACCAAACTCCGAGGAAAATTCAAAACGGAAAAGTTTGTAATCAAATGGTGAAATCAAAATCTCAAACACAACAAACGAATGGATAACAAATGTTAAAATCCTGTCTTAGTACAGGCATTTTCTTATGTAGAAAATAGTGGATTGAACCTTGTTTTGATAGTTAGCTAAATCTCTCACTTGTATGACAGTTGCATAAAATTCCATTCTATGGACAACAATGTTTGAACAAAACAAAGAGACATAATAGGTAAAAATGTCAAAAATTGGGGTACAGCATTCATCACTGTGCTATAATCTTAATCACTATAAAAACAAATAAATATGTTTCTAAAGATAGATAGAAATACATTGTCATTCGGACAAATGTTAGCAAGTGGCCTTACATATGGCAACAGTAATATTACGATGTTCTAATCATGTTAAACGATTTATAAATAAACGTTACAAACCAAATCTGAAGGAATGATGAATTCCATAAGAAGATAAAGGGTTCGTCAACCAGATAAACCACACGTGATAAATAAACCTTGTATGAATAAACATGAAATGTGGTAATAGAGACAATTAAAAATGAAGGCATGAATATACAAATTGATGAAGATAAGAAATATCTTCAACAGTCAAAGTCATGGACAAACAGTGGTGAAGCCTAAGTAGTTTTCCCGGCACACGATAATGAAACCTTACCAGATTCATTGCTTCTTTTTGTGTCGGGATGTATAAGTACCCGGCCACGTCCACTTGTATTTTTGTCCATCTGATGAGTTAAGCCTTTTTCAACTGATTTTTATAGTTCGTTCTTATGTTATACTGTTATACCACTGTCCCAGTTTAGGGGAGGGTTGGGATCCCGCTAACATGTTTAACCCCGCCACATAATTTATGTATGTGCCTGTCCCAAGTCAGGAGCCTGTAATTCAGTGGTTGTCGTTTGTTTATGTGTTACATATTTGTTTTTCGTTCATTTTTTTTTACATAAATAAGGCCGTTAGTTTTCTCGTTTGAATTGTTTTACATTGTCTTATCGGGGCCTATTATAGCTTACTATGCGGTATGGGCTTTGCTCATTGTTGAAGGCCTACGTTGACCTATAGTTGTTAATGTCTGTGTCATTTTGGTCTTTTGTGGATAGTTGTCTCATTGGCAATAATACCACATCTTCTTTTTTATATTTAGGGACAGTAAGAGGACGGACACCACTATCAGAAAAAATTTAACTGAAGTAGAAAATTTCTTAAATATTTCTAAATAATTTGGAGGGACCAGCTAGGCAAGAACTAAGTCAACATTATCCTTCAACAAATTAAAATTCATATTATACACCCATATCATCACATACCCTTAAATCATTGTCAACAGTAAAGGAAAAAGCTATTAAATTATTATCAACAGTAAAGGAAAAAGTAAAATAACCAAAATACCGACCTCCGAGAAAAGTTCAAAACCGAAAGTCCATAATAAAATGGAATAATCAAAAGCTCAAACACATTAAACTGAAGGATAACAACTCTCATATTTCTGACTTAGTGCCGGTATTTTTTAATATAGAAAATGGTGGATGAAACCTGGTTTTATAACAATCACCTCTCACTTGTATGACAGTCGCATGAACATATGCTGAAGGTTATTGGGCAAACATATAAAGTCTTTACGCAGCTCCAATATAAAAACGAATAATCAACACCATAAATAGACTACACAAGACCGTGTGAACATTTAACTTATCTCGGTGTCCTGAAGTGTACTGAACACTGAAACTAAACTCTAGTACGTTCCCATTGATAAAAATCAATTTTTACACATAGTTTGATTAAATTCGGGTTTGACTACATGTGGTTGATAGTCAACGTAGGCCTTGTGTGTGTTCAGTGTGAAGTTTACTAGTTATTAAGAATATGGACTACGATTATGAAGAGTTACATTTATTGAAAATAATTGATGAAACATTATTAATTAAGTTATTTACCTATTTATTTCATTTTAAATTTTTTTTACAAAAACAAACAAATTTAACAACCTTTGTAAACCATTTGATTTTCAGTGGGAGGAGGGCAAATTTACTAATGGAATATTTATTTAACATATGTTGATGGACGGCTTATTTATTTTGAGCGAAATATTTCAAATCTCTACACACACAAAATTACTAACCCTACAAAAGTAAAGGATAAAAGAATAGACTTCGGATAAACAAACTCAAATCGCAAAATCGTTCATCACAAGGATTGTGTATAAAATAACATACCATTTTTTTTGTGTTTTTAGATGTCAGTTTGTGTTTTATTTTGGAGCTAACGCTAAATTGTCAAGATAAGGTGTTGTATTATAAGACTTAAAAATGTCTTTAAAAAATACAGTTAAATCTAGCAAAGACTCGGAGAGGGAAAGCTTTGATAGTACAGTGTAGTAAAACATAATGGCACATGCACACTTTTCTTATTTATTACAAATTAAGAAAAATATAGAAGTACAAGGGTATATACATTGAAAATATCACTAAAAACTTCATGCGTCCTTATTGCATCTCTAAAACCACCTGCACTAAGAAGAACAATAGACAAAATTCCGAAAGGTGGATTCGCATTTACCTAGCCACACCAAGAGCCGTTTACAAAATACAACATATAAAAACAACAAAAAATAGAGGGAAAAGTGCAAAGAAAATACAGAGAAATACAACATCAGCATTTAGATCAATAACTCAGGACCTCCCTGTATTAGTTGACACTGAAAAGGAATAGGGACAAAATGATCAAAATAGCAGTGCAAATAGAAATTAATTGATACTATTATGCAAGGTGTTCAGAAAAGAAACACAAATTTCACATTTAATAAATTATATGATCAAGGTATTGGTTTAATACCACCAAATCATTGTACGTCACAGCCGGTTGCAAATTCCCTTGAATTATTAGTTGTAGGAAATTCATCCTACATTTCATTGCAGTAAACAAAAATCTGTGCCTAGAAATATGTCGTGACCTTTTCAAAGCACCATTATTTTTAGGGGTTTCTAAAAAATACTTTGGAAAATTGAAGTTACATGGTGATTAAAGCTTGTACACAGGAAGAAAAAGGATGAACATTTGATTGGTTAACTTCCAGTATTAATTCTAGTCATTTTCTTATTCGAAATGAAACATTACGTGAAGATTTGTCTATAGTACTGGACAGGATTAAACTTTATTCATGCCAAGTATTTCTTTATTTGAAACAAAGATTAAATCTGCACAGTTTTGTGACAATTGCAATTTTTTTGCGAAACCGTCTTCAGCTGAATGTATTGTTTCACGGGCCTCAATGGATTTCAAATCGAAAATAAATGCAAAACATGCGTTTTTGTGTCTTTCAAAACACAAATAATATACAGAATTAATTGCAGGATAAAGACAATTACTGTTTAGTGTCTTTAAATATCGGCTGTATTTGTACTCGGCTCGAAACAGGTGTAATAGCTCGCTAAAAGCTCGCATACACCTTGTTTCCTAGCCTCGTACAAATACAGCTGATATTTAAAGACACTAAACAGTTATTGTCTATCTATCTACAGGTAAATATACAATACATGTATCACACGTTGCAGGAAGCCCATCAAGCGACGAAGAAACAAGACCAAACAAGCGTTGGAAATTCTAGTGTCGACGATATGGTTTTTTCAGGGCCATCTATATATTACAAAAATAGTCTACTTTTGTTGTACATACGCGAAATGTCAAGACACAAAATAGTTTTCTAACGACAACTCGAAGTGTTTTGACAATCTGTTACAGTAAATATTTTACAGGCTAAAAGATTTTTTTTTTAAAGTATGCCAATCCCGTCAAAAAAGAAGCAGCGTATTCCTTAGTAAATTTGAAACAAAATACAAAGCCAGAACTATACATATTATTCTATATTTCAAAAAATAGAATGCCCTACAACAACCCCATGTGCAGCCTTGTGAATGTACAGGGGAAAATCGATCAGGTTAGAACTACCTTAAAAACCGGCTTGCAGTTTTTTTTTACAATTATACAGGATTATAAAAGAAAAATTTGCACATTTGATTAAATTATGATTGGATTTTAAAGCACTGGATACAATGCTGGTCTGATAAAACACTAGTAGAAACACATAAAATAAGGATGGACTTTAAGGAGCATGTTAATGTTACAAATATATGAAGTAAATATGTTTATTTCAATTCAAAGAAGCTAAAAAATTTCATTCCAGCTTTTACCACGTCTAAACCTAGCTTTTTGAAACCTTCAATGATATCAGACAGTGCTCCATCGTCATCATTTACTACGTTGTTCCTTTCTTTTTGTCTAAGTTTGTCCGTTTCCATTTTTAATTTATACTCATCATCCTTTCGTTTAAGTTGTCTCTCTATTTCGCGATCCTTTGCTTCTAACTCTTTTTGTAATCTACGATTCGACTCGTCTAGTTCTCTTTGTAGTTGCTCCTTTTCTATCATAGTACTCCGTATTTCCGACAATTTAATCTGTTGTTCTAATGATTTCAATGTGTTTTCTATCCTTCTTGAGGTCAACTCTTCCTCGATTCTATTTTTCTTAAAAATTTCTTTTTTTAATATCTTTTCATACTTGTTTTTTAATTGTGTCTCTAAATATTCCTTTTCCTTTCTCTTCTGTTCTTCTAACTGTTTACGCTGCACATGCATCCTTCTTTGTAACGCTAGCTCTGCTTCTTGAAATATTTCACTTGTATAACAGGACCCGCCATTATTAACGATCATACGATCGACAAGATCATAAAATTCTACAACCTGTTCTTTTCTAGTCTGTCCGGTCTCGTCGTTATTGAAAGCAATATAGCGATTATCACACTGTTGAAGAATTAATGCCAGTTCCTTTTGTACTTTTCTAACGTAATCACAGATTGACTGATTTTGTTTTGAAAGGTCGTCTTTCCTGGTGAACAGAACTATCATATGTCGCAACATTCCCTCACCGAAATGATCGACAAAATACCTGACTGTGTCTTGTTCTTCTTTCGTGAATCTACCGATACCAATAACTAGCACCATAGCGTGCGGCCCTGGAGACGTCATTCCAATGCATTTTACTATTTCCGTTGTAATCGTTGCGTTCGCCATTCCAGTATCAAAAAGTCCGGGTGTATCAACAACTATAATTTTCTTTCCATTTTGAGTAGACTCTCCCCGTTTGCACTTGCTAGTTATGAAGGAAGCAGAAAGCATGGATTCGAACTGCTCTTTACCAAGAAGAGAGTTTCCAGTGGCACTTTTACCAGATCCTGTTCTTCCAATTAGAACTATACGTATTTCATTACTTGCTCCAAAGTCTGTATATTTTGAATCTAAAATTTTACAAATGAAAAATACCAAGTCAAATGTAAAGTCTTCTTACAGTTTAGTTATCAACAGCAAAATAGTAAAAATCCCAAAACAACTCACCAAAACCAAGATGGCAATGTACTTAACCTAACCATATAACTTGTTCTAGTCGTGCAATTAACTGTTTCGGTGAAATTGAAATCCTTTATATTTAATGAATGGCTATCATCTATTTTGAATTTATTGAACCATAAAACTAATTTTTGACTCTTCACATTGAATAATCCGCGAGGCGGATTATGTAAAATGTGAAGAGTAAAAAATTAGTTTTATGGTTCAATTATATATAAATATACTAAATAAATAAATGATTTGGACAATACATTGAAGGTATAAAAAGTCATGAGAATTCCGAATGCAATTAGGTTATATCCGGGCACTCTGGTTCTAAACCTTGGTTCCATCTGGGTTTTCTGGTTCTGAACCTTGGTTCTTTGGTTCGAAACCATGGTAACTGGTTCAACATCCGGGTTGTTTGGTTAAAGCAACCCAACTTCTTGGTTCCATCTGGGTTCTATTCTAGAATATTCTAATGTTCCCGTTGAACATAACAGAAGATAACCGCAAGTCTCCGAATAAAAAGGTAAAGTAGGTCAAAGACGCTAAAATTATTTTATAACATTAAACATTTTAGCATCGACGGTAAAGGAAGCTATAAGGTATTTATCTTCTCAATTTAATTATTTTGATAAGAAAACTAGATAAAAATACAGCATCGTATAGATTTTTAAAACAAACCGAAGTATACAGTACATCGAACATCCTTTTATTTAATTCAGTCATTTTGTTTTCTTTTTTTCCCTTTAAAAATCCCTTATTTAGTACGTAAATATGTCTAGACAGTGGCGGATCCAGAACTTTTCCTAAGGAGGGCCCGCTCCATTCATGCTTCAATGATTCCTATATAATCAACAAAATTTTTCCCACAAAGGCGGGGGGGGGGGGGGGGTGGGGGGGGGGGGGGATGGCGCCTATGCTAGGAGTTTTAAAACCACCCAATTAGGACATGATGTTTATATGGCTAACGATATGTGCATCTAGCCACTTGACCAGTTGACGACTTGCATATATATTTGATTGCACATTTATTATCAAGTTCGACTGAATTTTTTTTAATGGCTTTTTAATAATGTCAGATTTGAAAGAATTACATGTGATGTATATGTAAGAAATCTTTTTGTTCAAAACAGAATGTTAAAAGACATATAAAGGAAAGTTATGATCAATAAGTTGGTAAGCTTTCATTAGTTGGAAGAAAAGTCATAAAATATAATAAAATATATAATAATGTACAATAAATTTGTCAAATTTGATACTCATTCAGTCGTTGTGAAAGGCATGCATATAATCATTCGACCAAAAAAAAGAAATCAAGATTAAGATTGAATATTTTTATAATAAAATTATATGTACATGTGTTAATGACAGTGCTAGTGGGATGTGTATCACCAGCACAATAGTAAGAACTTCTGTGTTAGCGCCATGATTTAGGAATATGAAGAGTTACACGTACTAGTCCGTCTGTCCCCGAACGTCCCATACAAACGGGTTCCGCACTTCTTACTTTAGTTTCCCTCAACCAAATACTACAAAACTTATACACAATATATAAAAGAAGCTGGTGCATGAGTGCCAATAAGAACTCTCCACAAGAGACTAAATGACACAGAAATTAACAATTATAAAATGTAGCCTAGGTCACCACACGGTCTTCAACAATGAGCAAGGTTCATACCGCAAGGTCAGCTATTAATGCACCGACATGACAATGTAAAACAATTCAAACGAGAAAACAAACGGTCTAATTCATGTACAAAAACATAAACGAAAAACAAGATAGGCACGTGCATATAAAATGAGGCGCGGTTAAAAATGTTAGAGGGATCCCAACCCTCCCCCTTATGTGGCATGCGTGCCAATGAGAACTCTCCACAAAATACCAGATGACACAAACACTAACAACTATAGGTCATATACAGATTTCAACAGTGAGCAAAGTCAATACCGCATATAGTCAGCAATAAAAGGCACTGAAATGACATTGTAAAACAATAATCAAACGAGAAAATAAACAAACAAATTTATGTACAAAAAATGAACGAAAAACAAGTATGTAACACATAAAAAACGACATTCATTGGATTACAGGCTCTTGACTTACCACAAGCACATACATACCGAATAAGGAGGGGTTGAACATGTAAGCGGGATCCCCACTTCAACACAAATTCAAATTTGAAATTTTTAAGTGTCACTTTTACCGTTCAAGAGTTATCATGTCCCTTTAAAAAATATAAGAAGTGCTGACTCTTTCGTTTCCTTTCTCTTAAATAAGTCTGACTCAATCAAATGTAAGGAACCTTATACGCGATTCACATTACCCCATAACACAGATCTATGAAGCTCAATATTGGGTCCCGATGGCGTCACTGTTCATGATTTTTTTCGATGTAAAAAGTTGTGGTACGAGTACCAATGATACAAATGTCAACCCGGAGCCTTGAGATAGGAAAACTGCTAATCTAGTGTTTCCGTTCTTTAACTTTAATTTGCCTCAGCCAAATGTTTTGAAACTTATTCGCAATGCTTATGGTCACATTTTTAGTACGGTCAAAACTACGCGAATCCTGCATCTATATGTGGACGTTTACTATTTTTTTTCACAAGCAGGGGCATCTGTGATTAATAGATATATTCTACATTTATTTCAGTAATCAGCTTATTTACTTCCATTGAATTCTTTTTTAAATAGACTTAACTTGCACATTCTTTTTCAGGATCTCGGTGCAGTTTGGTAACAGACAGTGATATTTCAAGTTAAATGTGACCAACTTAACAAAGTGTTTCACTAGATTGAGCTCTCTGTCTTAGTGTACTTTAATGGTTCTTAGCATTGAGTTCAGTGTATTGATATGCGTATACCTTCTGTGTGAATTTTTATGATGTAAAAGCAGACATTCCACACCTACATGTCCATGAAATGAAATCTAAGGTAAAATGATTAAAACATTTTGCATTACCTATCACAACTGGCAGCACACGATGCTACTGAAGCAGTAAATTTTCTTACTTGATATTCACGGGAAAATTAAAGGATTTAGTTTCATCTGAACCAAACATTCTTAAAAATTGAGAATGGAAATGTGGAATGTGTAAAAGAGACAGTAACAATGTCAAAAGAGCAGAAAGCAGTCAAAGGCCACTTATGAGTCCTCATAGCTGACTATGCGGTATGGGCTTTGTTCATTGTTGAAGGCCGTACGGTGACCTATAGTTGTTAATGTCTGTGTCATTTTGGTCTTTTGTGGATAGTTGTTTCATTGGCAACCATACCACATCTTCTTTTTTATATCTTCAACAAAGCGAGAAAATCCCTCGACAAGAGGCGGGCTTCGGATGGCCCTTAACAAAATGTATACCAGTTCAAACTCCAAATTATAGAATTAACTTACCATTAAAAACATACAAGACTAACAAAAACCAGAGACTCCTGACTTGACGTCAAGGTAATCATACCAAGAGACACATCCAATATGCAAATGTCAAGAGTCATAGTCTGGCCAGAGATCCTTGTAAAAAAAACAAAGCGGATTTTGATAAAAGGGTCATGGTGGTACACAAAACTAACAATATATCTTATGTATCTAATATATCTTAGAAGATGTGGTACGAGTGCCAATCATACAGTTAATTCTCCATTTGATTCAAACAAAATATAAAAGTTTTACATTGAGGGCAAAGGTCAAGCTTACATGAAGTTTCTCGTGCCAATAGACTCATCATCTTATGACAATACATCTACATGCCACATATTCAGAAGCAAGGTCAATTGAAAATTATATTTTGAGGTCAAGGTAATATACCGAGGAACACACTGCAACATGATGACACACATGTATATGCATACATGTAGGTCAGGAGTCAAAAAGTCAAAGTCTGATCAAATGTTCCATGTAAAAAATACACAGAGCAGTCTTGCACGAAAGCTCATCATGGTACACGTAACAATGTCTTATGTCATGATTCACTACACATGCAAAATATAGAAAACCTGAGCGCAGAGACAGAAACACAAGACATATAACTAAACTCAATTGAATGGTACTTGTATTGCAGGTCACTACAATTGCCTTCAACAAAGAATATAAACTCTCATGTTATACACTGTATTTCATATTTTTTGTTAATCTGCTATTTATTCTGTTGGTGCTTAACCTAATTTAGTTGTTCCCCACATTCAAAGCAGACTTTTTATTTGCGTGCTTGGGGCAATTAACGGCAATTTTTACAGAGCATCGTCTGTTTTTTTCATCACCAACAGCCAACCTTGCCAGAGGAATCATTGTGTCCTAGTTCTGCCACTTTTTTTACAGGTAGTAAATATGGTAAATGCGTGAGTTTTTGGCCAAATTGTAAAGATCAAATACAAAACAATAGATCAAAGGCAAATGCTTCCAAATTAGCATGAAAATGTGTGAATCTCGCAATAAAGACTTGGCAGGCTTCCTGTCTTACTTTTTGGACCTTTTGGATTATAGCTCTTCATCTTTTATATAAGCTTTGGATTTCAAATAATTTGGCCACGAGCATCACTGAAGAGACCATGTATTGTCGAAATGCGCATCTGGTGCAACCAAAATTGGTACCGTTAATTTTATTACTACCACTGGGTCGATGCCTCTGCTGGTGGACTATTAGTCACCAGCCCAGTAGCCAGTACTTCGTTACTGGCATGAACATACGAATTTTTTGTGTTATTAAAATTTGCTGTTACAAAATATTATAAATTATTATAAATTAAGGAATGTATCTCCCTCATTGCAAAGCTCTGATTCCTTTCACGGATTTGGCTATACTTTTTGGACCTTTTGGATTATAGCTCTTCATCTTTTATATAAGCTTTGGATTTCAAATATTTTGGCCACGAGCATCACTGAAGAGACATGTATTGTCGAAATGCGCATCTGGTGCAACAAAATTGGTACCGTTAATTATTAGACACTATAAAAACATTTCCACTTTTCCCGGTCGTATTTGGCATTTTTTGGGGGGATGAATTGTCAGTCTCATTACCCCCCTTCATCTACAGTTTTTCGTTTTGAAACGGATAAAGTTCCTGGGGTTCCCGTATTAAAATATTAAGAAATATTTTGTTGCATGGTTTCGTGCTCAAGAGCTGTGCGACAAAACAGGTCAATACCGATCAATACATCATACCCCCAAATACCGTTAATTGAAAATCTCGGCATCAGCAATGTACAATACCCCAGGCCATGGTATGAGAAATCAATATTTAAAGTACTAGAATTGCAATCAACATACGATACCGAGCAGCCAGAGTTGTTTTTCTATTTTTAAAATATGTACAACAGGACCTGTACAAACCAGTTCAAATTCTTGGAATCCCGGATGACTTAATTGAATCGGATTGGCTAACATAGAATAGTGATGAAGGAATTTCCCACTTTCTATATTGGAAACGTCAAGAATTTTGTGTTACTAGTCCGTCGGGCATATCTGGGTTACACATTTTAACTGAACTGCCGAGGCGTAATTGATCTGGTCCCGGGCGTCGGGCTAGTGGAATTTTTAACCCCTGAATACAATGCAAAGTTAACCCCGTCTTTTACTAAAGTTTGAGCAGGATTCTTTGCAACGATCATCTTAACACATATAATTGAGAATCGAGTCGTGCAGTTATGTCAAGAAATTAAAACGGTAAGATTAGACTATAAAACAGTAAAAACTAGCCTAAGGGTTTACCATTAATTTTTAACCCCAACCATATGATAGTACTATCGCATTATGGTAAACTTATGGAAACACATGATACAGTCATGAAATTGAATATTTGAAATAGTATGACCAGAAAAATACAAGACAGAGTTGTAAACTAAAGAAACTAATGATACATATCGAATTTTTAATCCCAATGTACAAATTAGGAACGTAGTTTTCATTCAATTTTATTTATCTAAAGATGTACGCTTAGGGTTAAACAATGGAAATTAACACTGTAT
>NW_027268467.1:0-24543 GCF_963676685.1 Mytilus edulis | reverse complement strand
ATGCTGAATCCAAAAATGTACTTAGATTTTTTATTATGGGCCCAGTTTCAAGTTGGTCCAAATCAGGATCTAAAATTATTATATTAAGTATTGTGCAATAGCAAGTCTTTTCAATTGCACAGTATTGCGCAATGGCAAGAAATATCTAATTGCACAATATTGTGAAATATCAAATTTTTTTTAATTAGAGTTATCTTTCTTTGTCCAGAATAGTAAGCAAGAAATATCTAATTGCAAAATATTGTGCAATAGCAAGATTTTTTTTTAATTGGAGTTATCTTCTTTGTCCAGAATCAACTTAAATCTTTGTTATATACAATATACAATGTATATTCACTTTTTACTACCAACTGATAAATTAAAATAATCTTTACCTTTCAGTGATAACAAGCAGTTTTTTTACATCTTAATATTTTATGATGTATTTAAATGAGTAGTTATTGTTGCAAACTCCATTAGAAATTTTAATTGAGATTAGTTTTGGAATAAGGGAAAGGGGGATGTGATTAAAAAAATTGGGTTCAATTTTTCTCATTTGAAATTTCATAAATAAAAAAGAAAATTTCTTCAAACATTTTTTTGAGAGGATTAATATTCAACAGCATAGTGAATTGCTCTAAGAGAAACAAAAATTTTAAGTTCATTAGAACACATTCATTTTGTGTCAGAAACCTATGCTGTGTCAACTATTTAATCACAATCCAAATTTAGAGCTGAATCCAGCTTGAATGTTGTGTCCATACTTGCCCTAACCGTTTAGGGTTCAACCTCTGCGGTCGTATAAAGCTACGCCCTGCGGAGCATCTGGTTTAAATCGATGTTGTATTATTTCCGAAGTTTAAAGGAGGTCTCCAAATAGATTATTTAAATGGGAATCTGGGAAATTACTGATAAAAATTAAAAAAAAAATAGTGAAAGAAGACTAAATCGTGTTTTGATTATACATGTATGTAAATCAATTAAATTTCTATTCTGGTAAATCGATCAAGAGCCTCAAAACTAAAGCACAATACTGTCAATCATTCCACATCAAATTTAATCATGATTGGATTTTCCCACCGTCGTTCAGTAAGGTCACCTGTGTTTACTGTTACGACATTTCCCGCCATATAAAAATCTCGTGCAGTGGACAAAATCGATCTTTAATATCTTTTATTAGCATTCAGTATTATTGTCACGTGCACACGCTGTTGATCACTGATATGTGTATCATGGAATATGTCTTTTCACAGCAATTTTTTTCTATTAGATTGCTATGAAAAATATAACATACAAGTTTCCTTTTTACATGGATTGTGCGTAAATTAATATTATGCAATTTAGTTCGGGATATCGGGACTAACCCTTTTCGGGATCTGGGAATTCTTAATTCGCGATGTCGGGATTTAAATTTATTTAAATTTCGGGACCTTGGACTTCGTGTTTTTAAGCCCGGGATTTCGAGATCCGGACCCCTTTTACCCCCTACCCCCAAAGGCAGATCAATTATATTAATTTAGCATAATGAACAAACACAGAAATCTTAAAATAAACTTATGCCCGGGAAGAATCAATATTTTCTTCTAGTGTAATTATTTGCGTTCTATTTAGTTATACATCTCCAACTTTCGGACAATATTTGTTTACAGTAAAAAGTAAAAACTACAAAGAATCATCAAGCTACTAATAATATACAAGTATTGCTCACTGTAATTATTTTTTTATCTCGGAACTGACCCAACACAGACTGAATATTAAATACAAATTATAGAAATATTTTGCATGTGAAAGCGTCAAACTAAAACGTATGCAGCAGCACTTGAGACAGCATTCTGCTAATCAATGGATTTACGTGGAAAATAAATCAGTAAAACAAAAATAACCGCAAGCTTCAAGAAATAGAATACATTTCCTTTCTCAATTTTATGTAAAAATATATATGTTTAAAAAATTTATGCAAACCAATAAGAAAAAGATACAAAAAAAAAAAAACCAAACGAAAAGGAACATAAAATAAAAAAAAATTTAGGAACAAAGAAAATAAATAGCAGTTGAAATATAAAAACCATAATTAACAAAAATAGGCTATTTTGATTAAAACAAAGTTTTCTCCAGTACTTCACCTGTAAAATATTTTATGTCAAATACGATGTAGAACTAATATAATCAATAAAGTGACTGAGAGGTTAAAATTACAGGTAACCTGATTCTGAAATCAGTGAACCGTAATTCTAGCAACACGGATTAAGATGAAAGGACCATTCACACCTGGATCTGTTGATTAATGACCATACTACCTACCATAAAAATGTCGGATTATTCATATCCGACTAGACGGATTAAGACATCCATAAAAATAAGTCCCTACCCGTACTGTATGTAGATAGTTAATATCACATGATGAAAGAGTACAAAATTTCAGAAAACTTGTGAGTAATATCAAGACTTGGAAAAGTGTACTGATTGTTGAATAAATCAATTTTCTTTCTTTAGATACAATCTTCCAATGGAGATGTAACTATCACTAATGATGGAGCAACAATCCTGAAACAGATGCAAGTTCTTCATCCTGCTGCAAAATGGTATATTTATATACATCTATACTATTAAACGAGAAGACCTCATTTTTGGTGTCGCTCTCTTCTTTCCACAATAAATTAATCAACACGACTCTGTGTCCTATACATACAGTGCATAGTCGCATTTGTCATCCATTCATATGATTATTCAGATTGAGTTATTTTGGGAGAAAAACGAGAAAAAAGACATCCGGATATTGTCTGTCATTGGACGAAATTTTAAGTCAGATTATACTTCCGGTTGCGTTTTTCTGTATACTTTGAACAAACAAATAGTACGAATAAAGTGTATTTTAATTCTGTTCCGAGTTTATTAAATGGAGAGGGTCTGTATACTATGTCAATTGACCACCATAGATTGATTACTAAACTAAGAATTGAAAGTAAATACACTTTATTTATATAGTAATATACAGATAAGCGGCGTTAGCGCTAAAATTATTCATGTGAACTTTTGATACCTTTTCTGAAATTCTCCATTCATTAAATATTTTACAAAATTCATTGATTACAAAAAAAAAGATGTGGTATGATTGCCATGTTGAGACAACTCTCCACAAGAGACCAAAATGACACAGAAATTTACGACTATAGGTCACTGTACGGCCTTCAACAACGAGCAGAGCCCATACCCCATACTCAGCTTTAAAAGGCCCCGAAATGACGATGTAAAAAATTCAAACGAGAAAACTAGCGGCCTTATTTATGTACAAAAAAGGAACGAAAAACTAATATGTAACACACAAACAAACGACAACCACTGAACTACAGGCTCCTTACTTAAATGTTCATAACATACTAAATGTATGTTCATATTGAAATTGATAGAAAACCAAAAATTGGGAATTTTGGAAATGAAGGAGGAGGTATAAAACTTCTAACAACACTTTACATACTTTTAACTCCGCTCTGAATGCCCGCGATTTCGAGGGTGTGTTCTAGTGTATTATGAAAATAACATAAAATTATTCATACTTTTTGATTCCTAAGGTTTTTTTTAGTGTGTGGAATTTTTTTTTATTGATTGAAAAATGAAAGTCTTCTTACAGAGAAATAATTTTGTTTTTAAAAGTCTTAAAGTATGATGATGTCTTTCTGTCCATCAGATCTTCTAATCAATGGATGTAAGCCCCATTTGTCAGATTTGAATATTTGGGGTCATTTCAGAGTAATGGGGTAATAGCCTCAGATCTAAGATAATATATACATATCACACACTAACTAGGTTTATGCTGATATCCCAAAAACAGTATTTTTGATTGAATTCCCACGCTGCCAGACTACACAAATGAATTTTATTTTTACAGGTTATTCGGTCTGGTAAGCATCCTAGCTTTACCAGACCGAATGAAATTTTACCAGACCAATTTTTTTTTTTACATCTTATTGTATATTATCCGACAAAAAACAACAAACATATGACTTTGTTGTGCACAATTGCTTGAATGCATTTCAGTGAAGAGTAATGTCCCATTCTATTAGATTTTGACAATGTTTGTGAACTAAACATGATTTAGAGTTTCTGTATAAAATATTATTTCCTGTTTCTTCTTTCTTTTTCATATATCTTTTGGGTTTAAATTCTAGTGTGTATATTTTATAGCTGAATTTTGTGATCTGCTTGGATTTTTATTCATTTATTGTATTTAATTTATTTAAATATTTGTATGTGCACGTGACAGTTGTATAAAAGCTTTATATTTAGGACTATCAACATAATATCAATGATTAGTAAAGAAGGCGAGACATTTCAGCGTGTGCACTCTTGTTTATATATATTATATATTTTTTTCATAAGTGAGTTTCTGTATATTTCAGTTGGTAGAATTATCAAAGGCACAAGATGTAGAGGCTGGTGATGGAACCACATCAGTGTGTGTTATTGCTGGTAGTCTGTTAGATGCTTGTCACAATCTCTTGGCCAAAGGTCAGTTTTTTTCATTTATATTGTTGCCAAAATTGACTTAGTACTGTATTTTTAAAAAGAATGAGCAGAAACAAAAAAAAATAGTCAAAAATTTTAGTGAAATGCATTTACCGTTTGGTAAAAGATATATATCATTACATGAAAGTACAGGATTTTAAAAATCCTGCAGAAAAGAGCACTTCTACACATGGGATGTCAAGTTAAGATCACAATTTTAACAGACTTGAAAAAATATGGTTCATGATTTGGGATTAAATGTAGGGACTGAGTAAAGAGTATAAAATAATAAATTTGTAAAAAGGTAACTTTTTCTTCTTATACCTTCAGGGAATCCACCCTACAAGTATATCTGAGGCATTCCAGAAAGCTTCAGACAAAGCTATCAAGATACTTCAGGGCATTGCTACACCAGTTAAATTGTCAGATAGAGAATCTTTATTGAAAAGTGCATCCACGTCATTAAATTCTAAAGTAAGTAATATACATGATATATTTATATTTTACTGCGTTAGATTCAAAAGATTTCTTTTTTCAAGAAAAGATTTGAATCCTTTTGGCAAACATAATGTTCAAAGATAAGGTGTCATTTCTCAGTTTGATGGTTACAGAAGAATACAAAATATATATAAGTTAAAATGTCGTGTCAGAATGTTAAGCTTTAAAAAGAAGATATCAGATGCAACTCTTGAATTTTGTGTTATTATGATTGCTAAATAAAGATACATTGAATAATTAGTTTAAATTTCAAGGTTTAAGAAATGCACAATCCAAAAAGGAAACCATAGAACAAACTTTCCTGACATGAAACACGTACATTCCAAAAAAAGGAGACGTATTGAAGCTTGTAACTGTCTGATTTTACAGTGGTTGGTTATAAGAACAAAACATAACTTAACACACCAACATTATCAAGTGTCAGTAGAAACAAACAATATTGTCTTTGAATCCGTTAATTTTAGAAAACATTGCTGCACAGTTAATTTTACTTATTCTACCAAGGAAATACACTCATATGATTATCATGAATGCAACAAATACTTGATTTTGTCATAGGTGGTTTCTCAGTATTCAAGTTTGTTGTCACCAATAGCAGTTGATGCTGTGATGAAAGTAATAGATCCAGCAAAAGCTACAATGTTGATCTTCGAGATATTAAAATGGTGAAAAAGTTGGGGTAAGTGTTTGTTTCTGATAATAAATTTCTGATAATAAATTTACTTCCTTGAAAAGTGTTATCTTTTAACCTTTCATAGTGATCAATTTAAAAAAAAAAGTTGTGTTTATACTCCTTGAAACATTTGTAAGAGGCTAGTTTTATTAGTTTCCGACTATGAATTATGTCTTTGGAGTGAACTGTTTCCAACTTAATGTCTTACAGTCGAAGGTAACTTAATTTTGTTTCTATACCCTCCTTAAAATTAGATTAATATCCTGAACAAACCAGGAAAAACCCTATTACTTTTTGTTGCAAAAAGAGTAGGACCCTGATGCATGTATTTAGTTAACTATTACATGTTTGCTATATGAAGAAATTTCCAGTGTCACACTAATTCCTGGATTTTCATTTCTAAGAACATGCATGCCTTCTTAACCATGATATCTTCATTATTGTGTAACCTACTCAAAAGTTGAATTTGGAAAAATAGTTACTTATGTTTTGATTTGTTTATATTAACAAGTTTTTAATTTTCACAAATCTTTGTCTTTTGATTGAACTTCCCATCTCACACACTTGAATATTGTTATATGAATATAAAATACACAATAATGATTAAACTTTTTTATCATTAATTTTCATAACAGAGGAACAGTAGATGATACAGAGTTGATTGATGGATTAGTATTCTCACAGAAAACAACTGGTGCTGGTGGACCAAATAGAGTGGAAAAGGCAAAGATTGGTCTAATTCAGTTCTGTATATCACCACCTAAAAACTGATGTAAGCTTTAATACAAAATATACCACAATCTGCTAGATTCTATGAACAACTACTAAAACATAACATAAACATAACGTGTCCAATGTGTGAGGATATAACTAAAATCCTAGTTAACCAAATGTATTGATCTTATTGTGTGTTCAATATAAAAAGATGTGGTATGATTGCCAAGGAGACAAATCTCCACATGAGACCAAATGACACAGAAATTAACAACTATAGGTTACCGTACGGCCTTCAACCATACCTGCCAATTGTCTCGTTTTGAGAGGAAGACTCCCGCGCAAACAAAGAGATTGCAGAAATCTTCCTGTGCGGGAGTATAAAATCTCCCGCTTTCGGATATTTTGACCTAGAATAACCCGCGTTCGTTATTCTCTTGCTTTTTCATTACTTTCAATAGAAATAAACAATCAGCGATCATTTGAAAACTTTGGTCAGTAGTTTTCATGTTCGATATATAAGTAATTGAAATTCAGTTCTGCTATGTCAACTCCAACAAGATAGAGGTCTTTGTCTGGACCAAGCGACAGTGTATTAAAAGAAGTAATAAGTAACTGCAAATCGAAATGTCAAGCAGATTTGAATGAAAGATTTTAAATTTTAACGACCAAGTTCACTTGGCAATGAATCTTTTAGCACATCATGTTCAATCAACTTTTCGATTTCTTCTGGTGGTATGTACAATGTTTGAAAGCATGCTTAGTGTGAGACTCACAACAAAATCAAAACATGGAATGTTATGAGTCATGAGATTCGGAGGTATTGAAAAAGGCTAAAATAAAAACCACCTTGTATAGATTATAACCAAACTAAGAAATAAAGTATATCTATTAACTCCTATTGGTGTTTTGTAGATGACTACATAAACAGTTCATACATATATTTAACTTCAAAATGTCGTTTGTGCAAAATCTCCCCCTATGAATGTTTCAGAAGTTGGCAGGTATGTCTTTAACAAAGAGCAGAACCCATACTGCATAGTCAGCTTTAAAAGGCCCTGCAATGACAAATGTAAAACAAATTCAAACGAGAAAACTAACAGCCTAATCTATGTTCAAAATAATGAACGAAAAACAAATATGTTACACAGTTACAAACGACAACCACTGAATTACAGGCTCCTAACTGCACATTTCTGAATTTACCTTTTTCAGGTAAAATTCTGGAAACCAAAAATCTATATAAATGCATGATCAGTTTTTTTTTTCAAAAACAGACTTAAAAGGAACAGCATTAATCATCTAATACCACTTTCCTTAAGGAAATTCCCAGCTTTATTATAGCACAGAACAGAAATTTCATTGTTAAATTATAAATATTAAAAAAAAAATAAACACATTATTAGTGACCACATCTTTTTTTATTTTAATACAAATTAATCAAAAGAACAATGTTGCAACTTATCTGTTCTGTAAATTTTAATTTGAAAAATTGCTATAACTCTTGACTGGCAAAAAAGGACATTTTCAATGGAAAAAAAAAACCAATTTTTTTTGTCAATTATTCATGGAAAAGCTTTTAAAAAATGTAAAAGGTTATCACATAGTAGTAAGGAAAAAACAAAAAATAGTCCACAAACCATTATAACAAAAAGCTATAATTATTTTTTTATTAATGTACCTAGTCTTTAAAACTTAAAGTGACCTCAGTTCTATACAGACTTATGCAGTTTCTTCTCTACTGGTTGTACTTGTTTTTTTTAAAATTAAGTATCCTACCTACAACCATCAATTAAGCTTATCTGCACATTATCATGAAGTGATCTATTGACTCAATAAAATACTGAAGACATTAATTTCAGTATAATCATACATTTATTCACAGATGGACAACAGTGTTATTGTATCAGATTATACACAGATGGATAGAGTTTTACGAGAGGAAAGACAGTATATCTTGGATATTGTTAAAAAAGTAAAAAAGGCAGGCTGCAATGTTCTGCTTATACAGAAATCTATTTTAAGGTTAGTAATTCAAAGTATAGAAAACATAATGTTGCCAGATTTAGATTAAGGAAATAGTAGTATTGTATTGGAAGATATGAGGTTATCAAATTGCAAATTGATGGTCACTGAGTTTCATGCACTGGTGTCTGTGAACTGATTGTGACTGTTGAATCCTAAATTGGTATCTGCAAATACTTTTCTCACCTTTCTAATGCAACAGAAGGAAAACTTGCTAAATCATACATTATAAAATCAGTCTCATGACATCTGTAATTTTGTGCAAAATTTCAGACCATCAATCTTTGAAAACATGCCCTGAAATGTTTTTTTTCAAAATCAAATCAAAACAATGTTGTATTAAAATTCGACTTGACAAACTATAAGTATTATCTTTTATACCAGATGTTACTTTTACAACTGATCAAGAAATTTCAATAAAGAAATGAAAGAACAAATGTTCAGTTTTTCATTCCTGTTACATTTGATAGTCAAGTTCATAAATTGTATCTTACAGACATCTGAAACATACTGTATATAAAACTTACACTTGATTATGAATTTTAAATGTTCTATTTTAGAGATGCTGTTAGTGATTTAGCTCTACATTTCTTAGCAAAGATGAAAATTTTAGTTGTTAAAGATATAGAAAGAGAAGATATTGAATTTGTTTGTAAGGTAAGACATTGATTTAAAAGAGACATTTCATGTTAGAGGCCTAGCAATGGACTTTATGATCTGAATGATCAATAACTTTTTTTGTGCATTTTCAAAATCAGAAAAGAAAGGATATTGGGTGGATGAACTTGTGACAAAAATCTCTTGTTATATTTGTGAAAAGTCAACTTTCATATTAGGATACCTATATTTACATTCTAGTTATATTTTTCAGTCAGTAGGATGTAAACCAATTGCAAGTATAGACCATTTCTTACCAGAGAACATGGGTAGTGCTGAATTAGTGGAAGAAGTACAGACAGGATCAAGTAAAATTGTCAAGGTAATTGTACTGTACAAAATTCTCTATTTTCTTGTAGCAACAAAACTAAAAAAAAATGATACATAAAAAATAGAAGGATATGGAGTAAATGTACATGGGACAAATCGCACACAATACATAGAAAAAATAAAAATTATCAATGAACAGGGCTTTTATTCCTGTTCTTCATCTAGAAAAACTGGGTATAATATTAACAAAGTACACAAAGATACACATGAAAAGCTGTCATACAATATCAAACAAAAGGGAACTGTGTTATGCTACTGAATTGATTTATGCCCCCGCCGTAGCAGAGAGGGCATTAAGTTATACCCATGGTCGTCTGTTCGTACGTACGTCCCCAAATTGGTTTCTGTTCTTGCCTCAACCAAATATTATGAAACTAATACACAATGCTTATCACCACAAAACACAGATCAAGTTTGAATTTTGGTGGCCTCACTCTAACCGTTCTAGAGTTATGCCCCTTTATAAATGTAAAAATTGCAAAATTTTTAGTCTGTTCTCTAACTTAAGTTTGCCTCTACCAAATGTTATGAAACTTATGCACAATGCTTAATACCATCAAATACAGATCAAGTTTGAATTTTGGTAGCTCCACTCTAACCGTTTCAGAGTTATGCCCCTTTATAAATGGAAAAATTGCAAAATTTTTAGTTTCCGTTTCCTTACTTTAGTTTGCCTCAACCAAATGTTATGAAACTTGTACAGAATGCTTTTTACCACAAAATACAGATCATGTTTGAATTTTGGTAGTGTCAATCTAACTGTTCAAGAGTTGTGCTCCATTATAAATAGAAAAATTACAAAATTTTTAGTTTTCGTTCTATTACTTAAGTTTGCCTCAACCAAATGTTATGAAACTTACACACAATGCTAATTACCACAAAACACAGATCAAGTTTGAATTTTGGTGGGGTCACTTTAACCATTCTTGAGTTATGCCCCTTTATAAATGAAAAAAAAAATGCAAAATTTGTAGTTTTCCTTCTGTAACTTAAGTTTGCCCCAACCAAATATATGAAACCTATACACAATACTTATTACCACAAAACTCAGATCAAGTACAAATTTGGGTAGCTTCACTTTTATTGTTATAGAGTTATGTCCCTTCATAATGTTGTATGCAAGCAGGGGCATCATCTGTGTCCATGGGGACACATTCATCATTTATTTATTTGTACGTAACATTAAAAACCTATTCCACATTTCAAATATAATTGTGTCAAACCTCTGATCTGAAAGTGTGATATTTTCAAATAAAGATGCAAAATAAGAATGAAGACAAAGTATATTTTGAAACGTACCTACCAAGCTATTTAAATTATTATCCCGAATACAAAGTTTAAGAAGAGTGTATATGTTTGGAAATCATTGCAAAGACAATTTGTACATCATTAGACAGCTATCTATAAGTAGAAAATAGTAAATGATTTGAAAGGAATGCATCGATTTAAATCTTTTTCAGATTACTGGAATGGCTATTCCCGGGAAATGTGTCACAGTACTTATGAGAGGATCTAACAAACTTGTGCTAGAAGAAGCTGATAGATCACTCCACGATGCCCTGTGTGTCATCAGATGTCTTGTCAAAGAAAGGTATGGTGAAGATAATAAATATGGTTTTTTAAATCGTCATGAAATTATGATTTGCTAAATGAATGATTACTGGCTAACAGCCTGAAAAGCTTTTTAAGAAAATTTGAGTAAGCTTAGGCTTAAATTAAAATATTGTTTGTTTGCCCTTTACCGACCGACCCTATAAATTCGTTCTGCCTGAAAATCTTTTATTTGTATTTACCAGCAAGATTTTATTTTATTTCATTTTTTCGTTCCTACCAAAAATCTTATATTTGTATTTCCCGCTCAAAACAGTTTTACCGGAATCCTCGGGTTTTATCTTTAAGGTATAAGGTCCGGTCCGTTTGGTATCACCTGAGCGTTTGACATGAACACTTGCATTTGAAGTTTCAATGCATTTGTTTGAAATCGATGTTGAACGTTTCCTGAAATCATGATATGACGTACGTTACTCTATACCTTTATACTTAAAGAGCAGGGTTCATTAACAAAAAAGTTCGTTTGATACAAAATTATCAATGTGTGTACAAACTAATTTGTAAACGGACGTTGTGTTCTATGTAGGGATTGCCTTTTGTGATCCGCAGATCAGGATGATTATGTTAACGATGCCGATATATTATTTATATCTGACATGAACCAAAAGTGACAAAACCCTGTAAAGTGGAGAATATCTGGCAGTAAAATCGCCAAGTTTTCCATACAGATCATTTTAAATGCGATGTAAAATACGTGACAATAGACCACTTTCGAGTTCATCCGTCACCGGAAAAAACTCGTCAATTATACGCGCCTTTATGACGTCATTTACCAGATAAAGGGGGTCGCCTGTATCCCTGCACTATTTACGTTCATCAAGCGTCTTAGTGATCGCCATTGTGCAGGATAAACAAGAAATAATGGTTGTTCTGTAGGTACTTAATGACAATTCCCTTATGACAGCAATGCTGATTGTCAATTTTGAGAATTCAATTTGCTGAATAATTCGTACAATATAGAATTATAGTTTTCCAACCACTCGCTCAACGTTGGAACGGAAGTGACGACGCCCCTAAACGCACAAACGACATTCACTAAAACCAGAGTTTTTGATGGAAATGCATCGAACTCGAAAGTTGTCTATTGAGTTTTAAGTCTTGTAGCATTTTTATTGGAAACCACTTTTAGGCACACACGAAATTTTTAACCCTCTATGGACTTTTTCTACTAGTAATGTATGACTTCCCGGACATATCTTACCAGTACAAAGTTATCTCTTACAGAAAATCTTTAGGTTAGCGTACAAGGTACGTACATGTAGTACAGAATGTGAGCGCAAGTTCAAACTCTTCAAAGTTCGAGGCATATAAACGTTGAAGATATGCGGCACAGGTCTATATTTTGATATTTGAAAACAAAATAGTAGTGCATATGAATTAGCTTCACATTCTACGTGATATTTTTTTTCAAAACTAATAGTCCCAGAAAACATTTGCAAAAACAAAACAGACCAAAATGACATTCTGCAGATTTTGTATCTATAAAATAAAATATTATACCTACCTGCCTACCCATAACAAATAATATACCGAGCCAAGTTATTTTAATGGGGGAAAAAATAAAATATTTTACCTACCTACCTACCCTGTTTCAAAACATAGGGTCGGAAAAGGGCAAACAAACAATATTTTAATTTAGGCCTTAGTTTTATTTACAAGATATGGATTTTTTTTCAGTACAGTGATTTCAGTGCCAACAACATGTGTTAGTTAGAATAATTTCATTGAAGACTCAAGAAACATGTCGTTGCATTGAACACACACACTTTGTATAATACTTTTCTTGCTATTAAGCATAGACAGTTGTTAAATGAGGAGAAACTCTGCTGATTTTGTAAATTATAAGGATTTAGATATTGATGAAATATAAAGAGTATAGGCATCATGTTTTGGTCGAGGTTAGAAATATATATACGGCTAATCTAGTTTGTTTTATTGCACTTTGTCCATTAAATAGAATAAGCAATATAAAAGATCCTAATAACTTTTTGATAAGAATTTGATAACAGATAAGTTGGCTTGACTGAATATACCACAACAATTTTTCCTTAAGTATGTATTGTGTTAATTTCAGGTCCATTATTGCTGGAGGTGGAGCACCTGAAATAGAACTATCTCTACAATTGATGGAATATGCCAATACCCTGTTAGGAACAGAACAGTATTGTTTTAGAGCATTTGCTGAAGCATTAGAAATCATCCCATTTACATTGGCTGAAAACGCAGGATTAAATCCCATTGCTACAGTTACAGAACTCAGAAACAGACATGCTGAAGGAGAGAAAACAGCTGGTATTAATGTCAGAAAGGTATGTACATTTAAATTAATTGATTTTCAAGACATGGGTGTATTGAAGAGGGACTTTGAGTTTTATATTAAAAGAAGAAGATGTGGAATTGTTGCCAATGAGACAGCTCTCCACCAAAAAACATAGAATTTAAAAAATATAAGTCATCGTACATCCTTTCACAATGAGCAAAACCAAAACAACGTAGTCAGCTTCAAAACTTCCTGAAATGACAAATGTAAAACAATTCATTCAAGGAAACTAGCGGCCTGACTTTTGTAAAAAACAATGTGATGGCTATCTGTAGAAATCTATCTCCACATTATAAATAAAAACAGGATTATGATATACCTTTGCTGTACAGATATTTATTGTTCAAATATTCAAGAAGGAACTATTATTTTTAGACAAATGTATTGCGTTTTAGCCTAATTGAAATGGGCATTAGTAATAGTTATACTTTATAATTATTATTGAAACTTGCATTAAAGCATCATCATCTTGTATGTGCAAATAAATTTTAATTCCAATTTCTGTTTCTACAGGGTGCAATTACCAATATCTTAGAAGAGAATGTCCTACAGCCACTTCTTGTATCAACTAGTGCCATTCATTTAGCATCTGAGACTGTAAAAAGTATCATGAAAATTGATGATATTGTAAGTATATAAAATAGAAGATACGATAAGATTGCCAATGAGTAACTACTTGATTTCTAATGGCATAGATTTAAGCTACACAGATCACAGTATGGCCTTCAACAATAAGCAATACCCACATTGTATAGGCAGCTACATAGTTATGACAATTCAAACAAAAATAAATTAATAAACAGCCTGATTTCTGACAGAAGAAAATTAAAAAAATAAACAAATATCACAAACAGCAACCACTGAATGGATAGGCACTAGATAATTTAAATGGTCTCATAATTCTGATTTCATTATCTGCTTCATATTAGTTTCTTTAGATCTTCAGATTTTGCATATTTTGCCTTCATATTCTTTATCCCATTGATACCACAAAATGGTATTTTTATTTGTGCTGAGGGCTGTTACAAGTATTTGGGATTGGGAGTGGTTTTCTTTAGGCATGATATGAAATTTTCATTTTATAAACTGAAACCACCCACATTTCATTAGTTTTAGTGTCTCGTATCACCCAATCTAGAATCCTTATTATGCCAAACATAGCTATGAAAAATAGTTTAATAACAATTTATAAATTTTAAAGTAGAAACTATAATTGAGACTTTATATATGCTAAATGTTATTGTTTATGTTTCAGGTGATGTGTATTAGATAATCATCTTTTGGACCATGCTGGTGGTATATAGATACATGTGACACATAGGACACTCATCTACAAACTCTCGTCATAAATCTATCATCCACTAAGTGTTCAGGACAAAGCTTTTTATATACCCTTTATTGATGTGATCTAATGATAATTTAAAATAAAACTGGTACCCTGTGTACTCCAGTTGGTTATATTTATTTTCAAAATCAATTTGCTTTTCCAGTCTGATACATTGTAAATATTTCACTTATAAGTATTAAACATTGAATTTACATACAGATTGGATAACTTTTTTCTAATCAGCCGGAAATTAGCATGTGGCTTTAGTTTCATTATGGAATAACAAACTGCATATATTTAATAGTTACGGGAAATTTGACTTGGTAGTCAATACAATGAATCTGTAAATGTGAATTTCTTTTGATAAAAACCAAAAAAGAAGTTAATAAAAAGCAAAATTGCCGTTTTATTTACTTCTTTAATAGTGCTATATATACAATACTTGTTCATTTTAAGTATCCATGTTAAGAAATGGGCATTATGAACAAATTTTATTAAAAAAAAAAGGAAGGAAAAGAAAGGCTCAATTTTTTCAGTTAAGTTATTTTACAGTGAAATCTTTTTACAGAAGCTTATGTATGGACACGATCAGATCTTAGATTATTATTACTTAGTAATTGTAGATTCCTATACAAAAAGTCACTTTAAACAAGTTTCACACAAATTTATGTCTCAGATTCCAACAAACTTTTTATATTTTTCTTTTTTTTTTTGCAATTCACATGATATTTATTATTTGTAATATACAAAAAATGTGTGAAATAAATTTTTGTACTGAATTTTGTGTCTGAATTGTCTGCCTAATATTCAAAGCTTTGTAAACATGCAGAAAGATGGTCATGTCCTTAATGTTTCTTTGAGACTTCCATTCCATCATTTATCCTGATTTTCCAGTGGTATTCAATACTTCCAGGACCTTCGTTCTGAACTGCCTCTATTACAGGACCTACCTATTGGATTTAGTGTTAATTTCTTCTCATCTTTAACATGCATGAAATATTTTCCACTGGACGTTAAGCAATCAATCTACTACATCAAAAATCAATCAATGTGAAACAGAAAGGGATTTATTTCTTCTGAGTCTGATCCTTGGTTTCACTTAAATATTTATTACATGAATTGGGACAAGTAATAAACCCTAAACCTATACATTTTAAATGTAAACAACCCTTACATTGTGGATGCACTTTTAAAGCATTGATTACATGAATTGTATCAAAAATATGAATAAAAGGATATGATGTGTATATATCAACGAGAGAGCAATCCAACAACTTAACAACATCTATGTCAATCTATAGCTTTTAACAAAAGAAGAATGTCCTTACAATATCTAAGAATAAAAGGTTACTAGAACACACCCGCGAAATCGCGGGGAAATAGAGCGTATGTAAACTGTAAAAAAAAATATACTGACTGGAGAATTTCAGGAGAGGTATCAAAATTCAAAGGTACTTAGGGACTGGGCACATTTTTTTGCCCTCCTCCTATTTTCAAAATACAGATTTTTATACCTTCTGTTTTTCTGTACTCTATGAACATGCATATATACTTTAATTACTCAATACAGAGAATTTCAGGAGAGGTATCAAGAGTCAAAGGTACTTATATATATATATATATACATCAGTGAACGCCATGAATAGTAAAGAGTCCCCCCCCCCCCAAACCCCCAAGATAACCATTGGAATTTATACATGTTATAGTAAATTATAACAAATACAGTAATTCATAGTAAATTATAACAAATACAGTAATTCATAGTAAATATATGTAAGTATATAGAAATATATCCGCAGTGACCGCCGTTAATAGTTGTTGATTATATGGGGAAGCATGAGAGTAACGCCCCCCCCCCCCCCCCCCCCTTTAGGTCAATCAACGCCCCCCTCCCTTATGAAACTAATTGATAGTAAATAGCAAATATTATTCATTTTCGTTTTCCTCCCAAAATAACCCAAACTGAAACACGTTAAGCAAGGATGATACATGCTAGAACTCAAAATGATAGCAGAAAGCAAATTCATATACTTAATTTCATGGTCTTTGTATGTTCGAAGTACAGAAAAACACAAACCGGAAGTCTAATCTGACTTAAAGTTTTGTCCAATGACGGGAAAATATCCGGACGCATTCTTTTTCGTTTTTTATCCCAAAATAACCCAAACTTAATGATCATAAGAATGGATGACAAATGCGACTATACATGTTACCTATAGGACACAGAGGCATGATGTTTAATTTATTGTGAAAGGAGGAGAAGCGACACCACAAATGAGGTCTTCTCGTTTAATAGTATAGATTAGCAAAACTAGATCTCTGTCCATATCACTTTCTTCATTAACAATTGTAATACATGCTGAGAGCATGAAATCAAAACCTTAAAAAAAAAAGATATTTTGCTGATTATCTGCCAACTGCCAAGTGTTGATGATTTGTCCATATAGGTTGATATTTCGTCTTATAAACTTTCTTTGTAAGCAGGTACATTGAAAACTCCACTCAACAATAAGTCTAGAAAACTGGCTATATGCATTTGATGTTAAACTGTACTTCATTACAGGATTGTAATAGACCAGTAAGATAAAAGGTGTAGGATACACAATTACTTTTACTGATATAGATTGATATTAAGTATGGGAAGACATAGCTATATATAGTTTAATAATAAGTTCAAATTAGCTTTGAACTAACCTTCAGTAACTTAGACTTCTAAATGGTACTTTGTTTCTTTCATCTTTTTGTTTATAGTGTTTTTTGTCGAGCTTAGCTCAACATAGGGATAGTGATCCAGCGGTGGCGTTGGATAACTTTTTAAAACCTTTATATTTTAGAAGGTTGAAGACCTGTATGCTTCTTACTTCATATATAGATGCTCCATGTTACAAAGTTTCTTTCTATCACATGTCCATTGTCTTTGACCTCATTTTCATGGTTCAGTGACTACTTGAAAAAAAAGTTAAAGATTTTTTGTAATGTTAAATTTTCTCTTATTATGAGTAATAGGATATATTTGGTATGTGTGTATCTTTCAAGGTCCTTGTGCCCATCAGGCATTTTTAACTTAACTTCAACCTCATTTCATGGTTCAGTGAACAAGGTTAAGTTTTGGTGGTCAAGTCCATATCTCGGATACTAAAAGCAATAGGTCTAGTAAATTCAGTGTATGGAAGGATTGTAAGGTGTACATGTCTAGCTGGCAGGTGTCATCTGACCTTGACCTTATTTTCTTGGATCAGTGGTCAAAGTTTTTGATTTATGCCATCACTTGGCGTCCGTCGTCGTCTGTCGTCGTAAACTATTTCAAGAATCTTCTCCTCTGAAACTACTGGGCCAAATACTTTCAAAATTTAACTGAATGTTCCTTAGGGTATCAAATTTATAAATTGTATCAGAAGTTTTGATCTATCAACAAACATGGTCGCCATTGCTAAAAATAGAACATAGGGGTCAAATGCAGTTTTTGGCTTATAACTCAAAAACCAAAGCATTTAAAGCAAATCTTACATGGGGTAATATTGTTTATCAGGGCAAGATCTATCTGCCCTGAAATTTTCAGATGAATCAGACAACCCGTTGTTGGGTTGCTGCCCCTGAATTGGTAATTTTAAGGAAATTTTGCTGTTTTTGGTTATTATCTTGAATATTATTATCGATAGAGATAAACTGTAAACAGGAATAATGTTCAGCAAAGTAAGATTTACAAATAAGTCAACATGACGGAAATGGTCAGTTGACCCCTTTAGGAGTTATTGCCCTTTATAGTCAATTTTTAACCATTTTTCGTAAATCTTAGTAATCTTTTACAAAAATCTTCTCCTCTGAAACTACTGGGCCAAATACTTCCAAACTTTAATTGAATGTTCCTTAGGGTATCTAGTTTGTAAATTGTATCCGAAGTTATGATCTATCAACAAACATGGTAGCCATTGCTTAAAATAGAACATAGGGGTCAAATGCAGTTTTTGGCTTATAACTCAAAAACCAAAGCATTTAAAGCAAATCTTACATGGGGTAATATTGTTTATCAGGGCAAGATCTATCTGCCCTGAAATTTTCAGATGAATCAGACAACCCGTTGTTGGGTTGCTGCCCCTGAATTGGTAATTTTAAGGAAATTTTGCTGTTTTTGGTTATTATCTTGAATATTATTATCGATAGAGATAAACTGTAAACAGGAATAATGTTCAGCAAAGTAAGATTTACAAATAAGTCAACATGACGGAAATGGTCAGTTGACCCCTTTAGGAGTTATTGCCCTTTATAGTCAATTTTTAACCATTTTTCGTAAATCTTAGTAATC
The DNA here is from genome assembly GCF_963676685.1 of Mytilus edulis. NCBI lineage: Eukaryota > Metazoa > Mollusca > Bivalvia > Mytilida > Mytilidae > Mytilus > Mytilus edulis. The sequence goes on along the minus strand of NW_027268467.1, from coordinate 5,603 downwards.
TTTTACAAAAATCTTCTCCTCTGAAACTACTGGGCCAAATACTTCCAAACTTTAATTGAATGTTCCTTAGGGTATCTAGTTTGTAAATTGTATCCGAAGTTATGATCTATCAACAAACATGGTAGCCATTGCTTAAAATAGAACATAGGGGTCAAATGCAGTTTTTGGCTTATAACTCAAAAACCAAAGCATTTAGAGCAAATCTGACATGGGGTAATATTGTTTATCAGGTCAAGATCTATCTGCCCTGAAATTTTCAGATGAATCAGACAACCTGTTATTGGGTTGCTGCCCCTGAATTGGTAATTTTAAGGAAATTTTGCTGTTTTTGGTTATAATCTTGAATATTATTATAGATAGAGATAAACTGTAAACAGGAATAATGTTCAGCAAAGTAAGATTTACAAATAAGTCAACATGACAGAAATGGTCAGTTGACCCCTTTAGGAGTTATTGCCCTTTATAGTCAATTTTTAACCATTTTTCGTAAATCTTAGTAATCTTTTACAAAAATCTTCTCCTCTGAAACTACTGGGCCAAATACTTCCAAACTTTAACTGAATGTTCCTTAGGGTATCTAGTTTGTAAATTGTATCTGAAGTTGTGATCTATCAACAAACATGGTCGCCATTGCTAAAAATAGAACATAGGGGTCAAATGCAGTTTTTGGCTTATAACTCAAAAACCAAAGCATTTAGAGCAAATCTGACATGGGGATAATATTGTTTATCAGGTCAAGATCTATCTGCCCTAAAATTTTCAGATGAATCAGACAACCTGTTGTTGGGTTACTGCCCCTGAATTGGTAATTTTAAAGAAATTTTGCTGTTTTTGGTTATTATCTTGAATATTATTATAGATAGAGATAAACTGTAAACAGGAATAATGTTCAGCAAAGTAAGATTTACAAATAAGTCAACATGACGGAAATGGTCAGTTGACCCCTTTAGGAGTTATTGCCCTTTATAGTCAATTTTTAACCATTTTTCGTAAATCTTAGTAATCTTTTACAAAAATCTTCTTCTCTGAAACTACTGGGCCAAATACTTCCAAACTTTAATTGAATGTTCCTTAGGGTATCTAGTTTGTAAATTGTATCCGAAGTTATGATCTATCAACAAACATGGTAGCCATTGCTTAAAATAGAACATAGGGGTCAAATGCAGTTTTTGGCTTATAACTCAAAAACCAAAGCATTTAGAGCAAATCTGACATGGGGTAATATTGTTTATCAGGTCAAGATCTATCTGCCCTGAAATTTTCAGATGAATCAGACAACCTGTTATTGGGTTGCTGCCCCTGAATTGGTAATTTTAAGGAAATTTTGCTGTTTTTGGTTATAATCTTGAATATTATTATAGATAGAGATAAACTGTAAACAGGAATAATGTTCAGCAAAGTAAGATTTACAAATAAGTCAACATGACAGAAATGGTCAGTTGACCCCTTTAGGAGTTATTGCCCTTTATAGTCAATTTTTAACCATTTTTCGTAAATCTTAGTAATCTTTTACAAAAATCTTCTCCTCTGAAACTACTGGGCCAAATACTTCCAAACTTTAACTGAATGTTCCTTAGGGTATCTAGTTTGTAAATTGTATCTGAAGTTGTGATCTATCAACAAACATGGTCGCCATTGCTAAAAATAGAACATAGGGGTCAAATGCAGTTTTTGGCTTATAACTCAAAAACCAAAGCATTTAGAGCAAATCTGACATGGGGTTAATATTGTTTATCAGGTCAAGATCTATCTGCCCTAAAATTTTCAGATGAATCAGACAACCTGTTGTTGGGTTACTGCCCCTGAATTGGTAATTTTAAAGAAATTTTGCTGTTTTTGGTTATTATCTTGAATATTATTATAGATAGAGATAAACTGTAAACAGGAATAATGTTCAGCAAAGTAAGATTTACAAATAAGTCAACATGACGGAAATGGTCAGTTGACCCCTTTAGGAGTTATTGCCCTTTATAGTCAATTTTTAACCATTTTTCGTAAATCTTAGTAATCTTTTACAAAAATCTTCTTCTCTGAAACTACTGGGCCAAATACTTCCAAACTTTAACTGAATGTTCCTTAGGGTATCTTGTTTGTAAATTGTATCCAAAGTTATGATCTATCAACAAACATGGTCGCCATTGCTAAAAATAGAACATAGGGGTCAAATGCAGTTTTTGGCTTATAACTCAAAAACCAAAGCATTTAGAGCAAATCTGACGTTGGGTAATAATGTTTATCAGGTCAAGATCTATCTGCCCTGAAATTTTCAGATGAATCAGACAACCTGTTGTTGGGTTGCTGCCCCTGAATTGATAATTTTAAGGAAATTTTGCTGTTTTTTTTTATTATCTTGAATATAATTATAGATAGAAATAAACTGTAAACAGCAATAATGTTCAGCAAAGTGAGATCTTCAATTAAGTCAATTTGACCAAAATTGTCAATTGACCCCTTAAGGAGTTATTGCCCTTTAAAGACTTTTTTCACAATTTGTTCATCATGTTGACTTACTTTAAAAAATCTTCTCCTTTGAAACTGCTGTATCAATTTCAGCCAAACTTAGGCTAAATGAGTTTCAGAGTATCTAGTATAAATTTTATATTTTATTTCCTTGTATGTCAAAAAACATAGCTCCTATGGCTAAAATAGAACACAGGAGAAAATGATTATTTTTTTGGCTTTTGAAGAAAATAGGACGATCCAAAAAACATTTAAATAAATTGAAAAGCCAAAATAATCATTGATGAGAGATTTAACCAAAAGAATTAAGGTGAGCGATTCAGGCTCTTGAGAGCCTCTTGTTTAATACTACATGTATATGTAATGGGATAACTATATTGGGTGTATGGAAATATTTTATGATGTACATGTCACTCTCATTACATTAAGTTTTATGTGACCTTGACTTCATTTTCACGATTCATTACTCCGTGTTAAAGTTTTTGTGTTTTGATGTGTTTTTTAAAACTATAAGCAATAGGTCAACTATATTTGTTCTATGGAAGAATTGAAAGCTGTACATGTCGGCATGGCATGGTTCATCTGAAAGTTTATGTGAAAGTTGCAGTAATTAAAAGCTTTATATTTAGGACTATCAACATAATATCAATGATCAGTAAAGAAGGCAAGACATTTCAGCATGTGCACCCTTGTTCTTGCTTTGTGTCAATTTGATGAGCTGAGCCTTTTTATACGATCGCAAAAATTGAAAAAGAAAGGTTGGGATTGATTTTGGGAGTTTTGGTCCCAATATTTTAGGAATTAGGGGCCCAAATAAGCATTATTCTTGGTTTTCGCACCATAACTTTAGTATAAGTAAATAAAAATCTATGAAATTTAAACACAAGGTTTATGACCATAAAAGAAAGGTTGGATTTGATTTTGGGAGTTTTTGTCCCAACAGTTTAGGAATAAGCGGCCCAAAGGGTCCAAAATTGAACTTTGTTTGATTTCATCAAAAATTGAATAATTGGGGTTCTTTGATATGCCGAATCTAACTGTGTATGTAGATTCTTAAGTTTTGGTCCTGTTTTCAAATTGGTCTACATTAAGGTCCAAAGGGTCCAAAATTAAACTTAGTTTGATTTTAACAAAAATTGAATCCTTGGGGTTCTTTGATATGCTGAATATAAAAATGAAATGTACTCAGATTTTTGATTATTGGTCCAGTTTTCAAGTTGGTCAAAATCGGGGTCCAAAATTAAACTTTGTTTGATTTCATCAGAAATTGAATAATTGGGGTTCTTTGATATGCCAAATCTAACTGTGTATGTAGATTCTTAATTTTGGTCCCGTTTTCAAATTGGTCTACATTAAAGTCCAAAGGGTCCAAAATTAAACTAAGTTTGATTTTAACAAAAAATGAATTCTTGGGCTTTTTTGATATGTTGAATCTAAACATGTACTTAGATTTTTGATTATGGACCCAGTTTTCAAGTTGGTTCAAATCAGGATCCAAAATTATTATATTAAGTATTGTGCAATAGCAAGAAATTTTCAATTGCACAGTATTCAGCAATAGCAAGAAATCTTCAATTGCACAGTATTGTGCAATAGCAAGAAATTTTCAATTGCACAGTATTGTGCAATAGCAAGAAATCTTCAATTGCACAGTATTGTGCAATAGGAAATATTTTCAATTGCACAGTATTGTGCAATAGCATGAAATATCTAATTGCACAATATTGTGCAATAGCAAGAAATTTTCAATTGGAGTTATCTTTCTTTGTCCAGAATAGTAGCTGAATCAACTTAAATCATTGTTTTATACATTATACAATGTATATTCACTTTTACTACCAACTGATAAATTAAAACAATCCTTACCATTCAGTGATAGCAAGCACTTTATTTTACATTTTAATATTTTAGGATGTATCTAAATGAGTAGTTATTGTTGCAAACTCCATTAGAAATTTGAATTGAGATCAGTTTTGGAAAAAGGGAAAGGGGGATGTGAAAAAAAAATGGGGGGGGGGGGGGGGTGTTAACTTTTCTCATTTCAGATTTCTTCAAACATTTTTTTGAGAGGATTAATATTCAACAACATAGTGATTGCTCAAAGGCAAAAAAAATATTTTAAGTTCATTAGACCACATTCATTCTGTGTCAGAAACCTATGCTGTGTCAACTTTACCAAATCCAAATTTAGAGCTGAATCCAGCTTGAATGTTGTGTCCATACTTGCCCCAACCATTCAGGGTTCAACCTCTGCGGTCGTATAAAGCTGCGCCCTGCGGAGCATCTGGTTTAAAACTAAATTTATAGAAATAAGAAGATGTGATTTCATAGAGACAAAATGACATAGAAAATTAACAAGTATAGATCACTGTACTGTCTTTGACAATGAGCAATACCCATACTGAAGTCAGCTTTATAAGTTTATTCTTATATTGTACTTTCAAAATATGTGTTTTAACACTAATTCCAGTGACTAGCACATATCCTGTAGAGATTCACTGACTTTCAGAAGGAAAAGTTGACATTTATTTAATTTGTAATAAAGAAAATCATCTCTGATACAGATCTGGATTGGCATGTAAACAGAGGGGGCAATAGGGGGTCCGTTAACATGTTAACAACACCTTGATTTTGGCAAAAACTATTAAACAACAAATGCAAAAGTGCTGATAACAGTTAACAAAGTGGGTTGAACACAGTTAACAGTTTAAATTTATCTTAGATAACAGTTAACAACACCTTGAAAAGGGCCAAAAACAGGTTAACATAAAAAGGTATTACCCCCAACCCCTTTTCTAAACAGACATTTATGATAGGACATGTATCAGAGATCCACACATAAAATATTGGTCATGTTTACTACTATTTACATATAAGCTGTTTAAAAATATATTTCCCCCCTGTAAATGTTTGACAGTAAATGAAAATAAATTGGGTCACCATTAATGACCTAAAATTACCCATTCTTCAACTTAAATTGCTAGTTCAAGGTCTCCATGAAGACATGCAGCAAGTCTTCCATAGAGCAAAAATGGAATGGGTATTAAAAGTGGGTATCTTGTTTGTTAAATTTTCAGAAATTTAAAAAGGAAAGACCATTAGAAAGTGTTCATAGTAAAGTCCATGTCTCAGATACTTTAAGC